>NW_022883995.1:0-19328 GCF_011952255.1 Bombus vosnesenskii | reverse complement strand
ATATAACGTAATACGTTCTAACATTATACCATATAACGTAATACGTCATAACGTTATACTATATAACGTAATACTTTATTACGTTATTCTTCATAACGCAATACGTTATAAAGTTATAGTGAATAACGTAATAAGTTAAAACGTTATTCTGCGGCACGTCGTGCGTTATAACGTTACTCTGTATAATGTAATACGGTATAACATTATACTATATAACGTAATACGTTAGAACGTTATTCTCTAAGACGTAATACTTCATAACTTTAAACCATATGTCGTAATACGTTACAACGTTATTCTGTGGAACGTCATGCGTTATAACGTTCCTCTATATAATGTAAACCGGTATAACGTTATACCTTTATAACGTAATACGTTATAAAATTATAGTATAAAACGTAATACGTTATAACGTTATACTATATAACGTAATACGTTATAACTTAATTCTATGTAATGTCATAAGTTATAACGTTATATTGTGTACCGTAATACGGTGTAACGTTATACTATATAACGTAATACACATAACGTTATACCTGCTATAACGTATCACGTTATAACGTTGAGCACCATATAACGTAATACGTTATAACTTAATCTCCCATGTAATGTCATACGTTATAACGTTATACTGTATAACGTGATACGATGTAACGTTATACTAATATATAACGTAATACGTCATAACGTTACACCATATGTAACGTAATACTTCTTATTACGTTGCCTCTTCATAACGCAATACGTTATAAAAGTTATACCGGAATAACGCACAAGTTATAACGTTATTCCCCGTGGCAACGTCGCGCGTTATAACGTTACCTGCCATAATGCAATACGGCATAACATACCGCATAAACGTAACGTTAGAACGTTATTCCCACATCAATACTTCATAACTTTAAACCATATGTCGTAATACGTTACAACGTTATTCTGTGGAACGTCATGCATTACAACGTTCCTCTATATAATGTAATACGGTATAACGTTATACCTATATCACGTAATACGTTATAAAATTATACTATAAAACGTAATACGTTATAACGTTATACAATATAACGTAATACGTTATAACTTAATTCTATGTAATGTCATACGTTATAACGTTATACTGTATAACGTAATACGGTGTAACGTTATTCTACCCAACATAATACGATATGAAGTTGTATTATAAAACGTAATAAGTTATAACGTTATACCATATAGCGTTATACTACAGAACGTAATACGTTATAGCGTTATACTATATAACGTAATGCGTTATTACGTTGATCTGTATAACGTAATACGTTATAAAATTATACTATATAGCGTAGTAAGTTATAACGATATACTCTATAACGTAGTACGTTATAATGTTACACTGCCTAACGTAATACGTTATAAAGTTATACTGAATAACGTAATCAGTTATAACGTTATTCTGCGGACGTCATGCGTTATAACGTTACTCTATATAATGTAATACGGTATAACATTGTACTATATAACGTAATACGTTATAAAATTATACTATATAACGTAATACGTTATAACGTTATACTATATAACGGAATACTTTATTACGTTATTCTTCATAACGCAATACGTTATAAAGTTATAGTGAATAACGTAATAAGTTATAACGTTATTCTGTGTCACGTCATGCGTTATAACGTTACTCTATGTAATGTAATACGGTATAACATTGTACTATATAACGTAATACGTTAGAACGTTATTCTCTAAGACGTAATACTTCATAACTTTAAACCATATGTCGTAATACGTTACAACGTTATTCTGTGGAACGTCATGCGTTATAACGTTCCTATATATAATGTAATACGGTATAACGTTATACCTATATAACATAATACGTTATAAAATTATACTATAAAACTTAATACGCTATAACGTTATACTATATAACGTAATACGTTATAACTTAATTCTATGTAATGTCATACGTTATAACGTTATACTGTATAACGTGATACGATGTAGCGTTATACTATATAACGTAATACGTTATAACGTTATTCTATGTAACGTCATACGGTATAATGTTATACTACTTAACGTAATACGTTATAACGTTATAACATATAACGTACTACGTTATAGTGTTACACTACCTAACGTAATACGTTATATCGTTACACAATATAATGTAATACGTTATAACGATATACTCTATAACGTAGTACGTTATAATGTTACACTGCCTAACGTAATACGTTATAACATTATACTATATAACGTAATATGTTATTACGTTATTCTGTCTAACATAATACGATATGAAGTTATGCTATAAAACGTAATACGTTATAACATTATACCGTATAGCGTTATATTATGGAGCGTAATACGTTATAGCGTTATACCATATAACGTAATCCGTTATAACTTAATTCTATGTAATGTCATACGTTATAACGTTATACCATATAACGTAATACGTTATAACGTTATACTATATAACTTAATACGTTATTACGTTATTCTATATAACGTTATACGTTATAACCTTATTCTGCGGAACGTCATGCGTTATAACGTTACTCTATATAATGTAATTCGGTATAACGTTATACCATATAACGTAATACGATATAACGTTATACCATATAACGTAATACGTTATAACGTTATACTATATAACATAATACGTTATTACGTTATTCTATATAACGTAATACGTTATAACGTTATTCTGGGGAACGTCATGCGTTATAACGTTACTCTGTATAATGTAATACGGTATAACGTTATACTATATAACGTGATACGATATAACGTTATACTATATAACATAATACGTTATTACGTTGTTCTGTATAACGTAATACGTTGTAAAATTCTACTATAAAGCGTAATACGTTATAACGTTATACTATATAGCATAATACGTTATTACGTTATTCTATATAACGTTATACGTTATAACGTTATTCTGGGGAACGTCATGCGTTATAACGTTATTCTATATAAGGTAAATCGGTATAACGTTATACTATATAACGTAATACGTTATTACGTTATTCTATCTAACGTAATACGTTATAAAATTATACTTGTCGGAGATAAGGTGATACCGGTGCCTTCCCTCTGAAACCTCGGGAAGATCCATAGAAACATTGTAATTAAAATCTACAGTTGTAACTAAACGATTTGCCGTCATTCTAACCAATTGCATTTGTTTAAGTCTTGTGACAATGAGCTTGGGCTCAATTCGATAATTGGTCGCCGAACGTGGCCGCGGTCAACGGGACCAACTCTCCATTTAACAAAGGCATTGAGTAATCCTATAGCACTCCTTAAAAGAAAGATTCGTAGCGGCACTTGGCAGTAAACATACCAACGGTTTCTGTCCCGTAGCTTGCCACACGCAGATCCTATTCTCCGGGCAGGATGTTTACCAGATGTTGACGCGTCTCCACAGTACGTGATCGACTAGCACGAGGGCCGTCATAAACACTAATATCTAGTTACCTAAAATCCTTCAACAGATACACAGTCTTTGTCCCAGTTACGGGAAGACAGGAGAGACCTATTTTTCCACGAACGACGTCTCCCACTAGGAACCCTCCCTCAAGGGCAGCTAGCATCCTTTACTAACTACCGATGTGGAGATTGGCCAATTAGCAGCAACGTCAATTTCCCTTACTTTCCGAACGTAGGATATCCCCGACGAATCCGATGAACTCGTGTCCTTAGACACGCCCCATCATAGTTTTCCTCTGAGGTATCACCGGGACGGAAAGTCATTCTCTCTTGCGGTCTCATCGACAAAAAGGATTTACTCCTTACGGTCAGGGAATATTAACACAGAATCCGACTTAGATTTTTGCGAGTGCGTACGACTACCGTCCCGTTGTCCGCGGATTCTTTATTGATCCTAGGATCATTGTCATTAGTCTCTCGAGTATCTAATTACCACGGTTACTTGTCCGGTTCTATGGTAATCGCATTTGCACCAGTCAATGTCTTCTCTGTTGCATAACGACAATGTGTAATCCAAATGAAGATTCGTGTCACGCCCCTAACTTTAATTCTAATGTAAACCCGAAATTTAATCGGGTTAAAATTAGAATTTAAGGCGCGTAACGATTGTTTGTTCGACCAATCGCGGGGAGACGTAGTCGCTAGGAGAGACGTCAACGGGAGTCGTAAATTACCGTTACGATTATAACAATCAACACGACTTGATCGATCCCCTGATTTCCGTTGAGATAATAGGGGTGATTGAGTTTGTATAACACTATGATTCACAGAATTATTAATTATATATTTCCAACACTTAGATTACACTGATGAGCATAGATAGATAGATAATCACTTATCGTAAGAAGATAAGATAGATATGTACGTTAGAGCAGGGCTCTTATAATTGGATTTAATGTATTAGTGGACGTAGCACTATAAGATATTTAGCAGAGGAAATGTATGCTCGACAATACCGAGACCGACTCTCGCCTTATGCTTAGACTGCCCCGATAGGCATTAGCGTTACTACTTAGTAGTTGACTTTTCCAACGATGTAGAAGAAGTGAAGTGGAGTGACGATGCTGTGTCGGAGGAAAGCTAGTGATGGGTGTGTCTAGCGCACGGGATCATCGGATTTCTTCATGACATTTTAGGTCAGGAGGTGAGGCCAGTATACATTGCCTCGGATTGGACAAACGAAGGTTGGAGGACTAAGAAGGGCCTTAACCGCCCTCGATAGAAAGTTGCTGGTAGGAAGCATCGTACGTGAGAAAATCTAACTTTCCCGTGTCAAGCCGTAGTAAACAATAGTCTTTGGAAACTGATTTAGAAAAGACATTTGTTGGGTCTGATGGACTTTAGCAGGCAAGTGACTCGGGGGTATGACGGGTGCTTAAGGCTATTGAGGGTACGCCGTACGGAAGAGCGGACATCTGGTGTCCGTCTGGCCCGCGGTGTGTGACCTGGGCCAGGCAGAGTCGCCCGGCGTGACAACGATTCTTCGATTGAATTAGCCATCGTTTTACACAACAGAGATTATATTTACGCGAATATACAAGATTTTACAAAATATTATGAATATTGAGTTTAATGAATGATAAGATTAACAAACGATAAGTTTAACTAATGATTAGATTAAAGAATAATAAGTTTAACGAATAATAAGAGTAACGAATAATATGTTTTACGAATAATAAATTTAACGAATATTGAGATTAACAATTAATAGGTTTTACGAATAATGAATTTAATTAACACTATTAACAATGTTCCTGGGTTCAAACGAATCCACGGTCAACGGGATAACTCCTTTCTATGCGTAGAATGATTTTTAAACACAAAAATACGATTGCTGAGACACTCGGTAAATTGCTCGATGTATCACTTTCCAAGGCGATCACACGAATGAATATCTGATGAAAATCTTTTTCGCTATACGACTGCATTTGTTTGTTATATGCTCGCTGGAGACATCGAGAAGTTTCCAATTGTTGTTGCTAGGCAATATCTGTCAAAAGTTTGTTGTATACTCTTTGGAAACATCGAGAAAGATCCAAACGCCGGTACTAGGCAGTTTCTGTTTGGAGATTGATTCCTAATACGTGTGTCCCATTATATCGACATCTTTAAAGTACAATTCTATGTGGTTTCTAGGGAGAACAATACAACCGATCCACACCTTCGTCAGGCAAAACGTTTATCCCGTGACCGTGGCTACGTTCGGCGACCAGTTGTCACCTCGAACCCACTTTCGCTATCACAAATATCGAACAATTACAAACGACAACAATTGCTTAATTACAGCTATGATAAAATCTAGGCTAAAGCATTAGAAGATTTTCCCAAAATTGCAAAGGGAAGGCTCTGGTTTTCCTTTCATCTCCGACATATATATATGCCGGGTTTACATTACAATTAGGGTTAGGGGCGTGAAACGAATCTTCGTTTGGATTACACGTCGTCATTATGCAATAGAGAAGACATTGGCTAGTACAAATACGACTATCATAGAACCGGACAAGTAACCGTGGTAATTAGATACTCGAGAAACTAATGACAATCATCCTAGGTTCAATAACGAATCCGCGGTCGACGGGATGATAGATGAACGTACTCACAAAATCTAAGTCGGACGCGCAATATTCACCGGTCGTAAGGGGTTACGCTTTTTCATCGATGAGATCGCGAGCGGGAATGACTTTCCCGTCCCGATGATGCCACAGAGGAAAACTATAATGGGGTGTGTCTAAGGACACGAGATCATCGGATTCGTCGAGAAAAGCCTTCGTTCAGAAAGTAAGGGAAATTAGCGTTGCTGCTAATTGGTCAATCTCCATATCGGTGGTTAGAAAAAGATGTTAGCCGTCCTCGAGGGAAAGATGCTAGTGGGAGACGCCGCTCGTTGAAAAATAGGTCTCCCCTATTTTCCCGTAGTTGGGACAAAGACTGTTTGCCTGTTGGAAGGACTTTAGTTGACTAAATCTTAAGATTTATAACGGGCCCTCGAGCTAGCTGAACATGTACTGCGGAGACGCATCGACATCTGGCAATCATCTTACCCGAAGAATAGGGTCTGCATGTGGCGAGCTACGGGACAGAGACCGTTGGAATGTTTACTGTCGAGTGTTACAACTATTTCCTTTTTAAGGAGAGCCATAGAATTATTCCATGCCTTTGTTAGACAAAGCGTTCGTCCCGTGACCGCGGCTACGTTCGGCGACTGGCTGTCGCCTCGAGCCCAAGCTCATTATCACAACTCTCGAACAATTACAATCGGATTGAATAACTACAATTGTTCAATTACAGCTAGTGTAGACTCTAGGTTTCAATGTTGCGGGATTATACAAAATTCCAAAGGCTCCGGTGTTCTTTCATCTCCGACATATATATGGAATGTTGTAATATTTTCGGTAATCAGGCGATCGATTTGTGAAAACTCAACAATCGATTGTCTAAGTCTTCTCTTTCTCCCTCTGGCTCTTAACTTGCTTTTTTCTTTGTTCAATCTTCGCTTCTCCAAGTCCTGTTTTATTTTCTATCCCAAGTCCCCGTCCTCCTCTATTCATATCGTTCGATCGACTCCCAGTAAACACAGTGAAAGTCAAACCGTCGGTTGATATTCTAAATTCTATAGAATTTACATATATATAATGTTTATGGCCTAAGAAAAAGATAAATTACATATGTGTATTCACAATAAACAACGAATTTCTATTTGAAAGTTTTTTTTTATTTATTTATTTGGATTTTACAATTTGTCCAGTAGGACATTTGGTAAAATGTTGTAGCTGTATACTAATATAACATGTGGGTGGCTACCCCCAGCGGGGTACCACCATCGTGTTTGTTGGGTTGTGTCCTCTGTGAGATCGGTTGGGTGTTTCCTTTTTAATCTTCTTTTTATGCTTGATGTGTCGACCGTTTCCGCTGCCAGCCGATTTAGATGCGTTGCTATTCTTTCTCCGTCCCTTCTTGCACTTTTGTTGATCTCCTCCTTAACCGTTGGTATTCCCAGGTCTTTCCAAATGTCCTCGTTTCTAACGAACCATGGCGCGTTTACTATTGTTCTGAGTATTTTAGAATGCGATGCCTCTATTTTGATTATATGGCTCATTGCTGCTGTTCCCCATAGTGTTATTCCGTACGTCCAGTTTGGTTTTATGACCATTTTATATATTTTTAGTTTGTTTTCTATGCTTAGTTTGGATTTTCGACTTGTTAGCCAGTACATTTGTCTCCTTGCCATCTGTATTTTGTCTATTGTTGCTGTAATATGCTGTTACCATGTGAGTCGTGTATCTAAGTGGAGTCCTAGGTATTTGACTTGCCTTGTTTGTATTATGTGTGTGCCGTTTAGTACAATGTTTGGTGGTTTCTGTTTTCGCAGTGTGAACGTAATATGTTTGCATTTATCGGGGTTTGCTTTGATTTGCTTCGCTTGAAGCCACTTTTCTATTTTGTGATATGTTCTTGTAGTAATGTAACTGCTGTTGCAGGGTTAGTGTGCCTGACTAGTACACCTGTGTGATCCGCGAATGTCAGTATTTTGCTATTGTTAGTTGTTGGTATGTTGGCCGTGTATAATGTGTATAAAATTGGTCCTAGGACGCTTCCTTGCGGACCTCCTGCCTTGATTTCTTTAGCTTCCGAGTGTGTCTTTTTGATTTTTACTATGAAGCTTCTGTTGCTTAGGTATGATTTGATTACTTGGTATATCTGCCCCGAGAACTGTTTCCTGATTGATTGTAGTTGGCTAGTGTGGTTTATTTTATCGAATGCTTTTTCGATGTCCATAAAGAGTGCCGTGCAGCATTGTTTTGTTTCCAGCGCCTGTAGGATTTCATTGACGAGTCTTTGCGTTTGTTTTATTGTGGAGTGTTTGTTTCTGAATCCGAATTGGTGATCCGGTATTAGATGGTTCTTCTCTATTAGTGGTTTTATCCGGTCGTAGATTATTTTCTCTACTATCTTAGAGAACACCGGAAGTAGTGAGATTGGTCTGTATGACTTGGTTTCGTGTGAGTCCTTGCCTGGTTTGGGTATCATTATGATTTTCCCAGTTTCCAAGCTTTTGGAAAGTATTGTATTCTTAGTATTGCGTTTACTATTATTGTGGTTTGTCTTATCGCTTTTGGCGGAAGGTTTTTCAAGATTTGGCTGTTAATTAGGTCGATTCCTGGTGCTTTATTGTTTTTTGTTCCCTCAATTATGTTTCTGATTTCTTGTGCGGTTGCTTTGGGTATGGTGATTGTCAGTTGGTGTACTAGTAGTTAGCGCATCCTCGTCCGTATGACTATTGTGGTTGCTATTGTTGATGCTGTGTGGGGTGAATGTGTTGCCTAGGTGGTTGGAAAATTCTTCAGCTTGCTCTTCGTTGCTTCTTGCCCATGTGTTGTCTGCTCTTCTGATTGTTGGTACCATTTTTGTTGTCTTCTTTATTTTTTTTTGTGACTTTCCATAGGGAGTAATTGTTGTTTTCGTGAGCAGATAGTGACTCGATGAACTTTGTGAACTCGTTGTCGTTGTGCTCTTTTATTTTGTTCTTTATTTATTCTGTGAGTTTGTTTAGGTGTTTTTTGTTTTCTTTTGTTCTGTGTTTTTGCCATTTTGCTTTCGCTTTTCTTTTTTCTCTAATTTTTTCGAGGATGTCTAGTGGAACTGTTTTTGTTTGTCTGTTGGTTGTTTCAGGTACAGTGGTTACCCTTGCTGCTTCTTGGATAGTTTCTGTGAGTGTTGTTACTGCTTGATCGATGTGTTCAGGTGTTTTCAGTGGGATGTTGCAGCTGATTTTGCTCTCTATTATTTCTTTGAATATTTGCCATTTGGTGGTTTAATTGCATGGCTTCTCTGTGCTGCTGTAAAGTATTGGTTTGTTTCTGTATGAAATTATTATGGGCGTATGTTCGGAGCTAAGCTCGAGGCTGGATGCTATGTTTAGTTTATTTGCGTTTAGTCCCTTTGTAACTGCAAAGTCTAGCAGGTCAGGTATTTTGCTCAGGTCTGTCGGCCAGTATGTCGGTCTTCCTGTGGGTAATATATTGACTTTATTATTTCTGATGTATTTTTCCAGGGTTCTGCCTCGAGGTGTGGTGATTCTTGATCCCCATAGCGTGTGCTTTGAGTTATAGTCTCCCGCTGCAATATACTTGTCACCTAAGTGTCGGAAGTAGTCTTCCCACATTTGCGCTATGATTTTGTGTCGCGGCGGTACGTATACTGCAGACAACTGCAGTTGGTTGCTGTTAGTCTGTACGGTAACGGTGGTTGCTTGTATATGTTCCTTACTGACCTGGCTGTGTAGGTGATGTTTAATGTCGGTTTTTATTACTACTGCCGTCCCTCCGTGTACTTTCCCTGAGGGATGCTCGGTGTCGTATATGGTGTAGTGCGGTATTTTTATGTAGCTGTTTATTGTGAGGTGTGTTTCTGAGACGAGTAGCATATCGGTGTTACTGCTGGACAGGAATGTTTTAGTTTCTAGGGCCCTTTGTTGTAGGCCGTTAGAGTTCCAGGCTGCTATTTTAAGGCTTCTTGATATAGGACACGGGTTTCCGCCGTTTGGCTATAGGCGTAGCCGTTCGTAGTTTTCTCTTCCCCACTTGCCGCACTTCTCCGGAGCCCTGTTGCACACGCCCGTTTAGCTCGGCTGCTCGGGCAGAACTGTTTGAAAGTGGTTCTGGTAAAAGTGCCGTTACGCGACGGTACGACGTAGCCATACCATATTTTGTGTTGGGTTTACATTTTTAACATTACAGTTTGTAATTTAATTTAAGCCGTTTAAAAACCGTACTTTTACACGATATTGTCTTTTCTTTCTTTTTCCTTCCTGGTCGCAAAACAGGACAGATCGGTGGCCTATTTTTACTTCTTGTGGGGCTGAGTGAGCGGCGGGCGAAGGAGAGGGAGAGGTGGAGCATGTCATGAAATGGTCCTTGCGCAGTAATCGCGTACAGATACCGCCCATAGGCTCAAAGCTTAACCAATTACTGAGCAATATTAATCCGTCCTCGTCACTATCTAAGCGGTCGCCGTAGAATTCGATAACGTTCACTCGTCATTCGTATCCGGTACGCAGTAGAGTGTGCGTTGTACATGAATTTACTGAAAGTTTTAATTTTTCTATCTAGAAAATTAACTTTCTATATTAAGTTTCTATAAAAAGAGATTGATTTAACGTAGATAGAGTTTTTGTACATAAAGGTTTATAAAATAAAAAGACATTCGCACGCGTACTAGCTTTGTGTAAATAATTGTAACCTAAAAATTTGTTCAATAATAGATAGGGTAATGCAGTAACCGGACAGGAAACTATTCTGCATATAAAGGTAAGAGAACACAAATATATTTAACCTTCTTATTTTAGGTGGCTTTTCATTTTTATTACATTTTTCGTTTCTATATACATAACATGTAGAAAACCTGTAGAAATCTTGTCGTATTGAACTACATAACTTTTGTATTTTCTCCGGTAACAATTTCGTCTTCATGTCCATAGCTATATTCCGAGCTATGAAAAATAAGCGATCGCTAGTTGTTTGCGCTAGTCGTTCGATTTTTGTCAAGCCGACTGGAAGTTAGGTTGTTCGCTTATGCTAATACAGTGCCAAACGGAAATATTGGCATAACCCGGATCATCGTACAAAATTTTTTTGTAAAATATAGCTTTCAACTCCAAAGTTTAAGTATGCCATGAATCATGAAGTTTAAAAATGATTATAACAAAGAAAAAACATAAAAGTACTCCTGTACAATGAGTTTTGGAAAACATTGATCGATAAACCGTTAATCTTATAAAGTGGAAAATCATCCAGCAGAGTTTTCTTGTGACAGTTTCCTTTTTTAAATTTTCGTCTCGTTCGCCATTATCGCAATCGAATAAATTTTGCTCATTAGATAAATATTGGAATTCACTAGCAGAAAAAGGGCAATTTCCTGGAAATACGTGTATTTTCATCTTTTTTTGCTTAATTCAGTTAAGCAGTGTACAATTATTTTTTACATAACAAACGATAATGCTTAGACTTGTCACGACTTCGAAATGATTCTCATTGTTGGTGCTTATGCTCGGAATAATTGTGCTTAGTAATTTCGTGGTCAATACCGTAATCTACTATATATGCATGAAAGTAGCGAGTTAATTGATTTATTAATTAAAATTTTAAGAATAAATTATTTTTGGAGCTACGTAAGTCCTTTTCAGAGAAAGAAGGATTAACGCTAATTGGCCTCTGAATCTTCCATAGACATATGTAATAGAAATAAATAAAATTTTTACTAAATAAATAATATACAATTTTCGGGCGATATCTTCTTCCCGTGTTCTAATTATATTTTCAATTATTTTGATTTTTCTAAGTGCACTCTTACGCATCCTTGTATATGCAACCCTTCCCTTATTCCCATTCCTGTTAATATTAGTTGTTTTTTAAAGCTTTTGTTTCATTCATTTTATTAGCTATCATTTTGTATCAAATTCAAGAATTTTCGTTGACAGAAATTTAAGGTAAATGCATTTTATGATATTTAAGGAAACTTATTCTTGTTATTATTATTATTATTAACAAGTTCCATTTATTCGTTATCTTTCCTAATCATTATTTACTGTTACGATCCGGTTTTGATCTTCGGCATTCGTAACCGTTACTTATTATTCTCGATTTCGGGCCCTAGCTTTCTCAAATTGACGCTTGAATCAAAACTGTAGTTGCTGCCAGCAGAAATAGTCGTTAAACTCTCGCGCCTTTCTAAAGTGCAACACTATTTTTAATTTTCAAACTGTCATATTCTTGATATTCTAATTCGTTGATATGACTGTAGGAGTAGCATTAACCATTGTACTAATACGACTGGTAAATAAACTCCACGTTCCAGCTTAGCTGCTGTGGGTAGGAGAGTACTAGCGCGGGAAGGATTAAAGTTTTCTAGGAATAAATAAATAATTTCAATGTCTCGTAACTGGTAATTTATTCGATTTTATTTACTTATATATTTATTATCAAAATTCTGATCTTAACTTTCTATGTAGTTTATAAAACGAGAATAATTATCGCTTTCCTAAACTATTGGCAATGCAGCCCTAGATCGCGTTCGGGTATAGGTGAGTTCGATGGATAAAACTAATTTCTGTTTGTTCTGTAGTTTCCTAATTTTAAGGTATTCCTAATTTTTTCTAATTTTTTCTTCTTCTCTTCTAATTTCGGGAAACGTTTAGTCAAACGTTTTTTGCACGTTTCCCGCTGGTATAGCCTCTACCTCTACGATTCCTTCTTGCTTTTGGCATTTCTTTTATGTGTATTGTCGATCGCACTTCAGAAATATTGTTGTAGATGACTTTTGTAGACAATGTTTCATCGTGAAATGTATTAGACGAGATTGCTCGTTGTTGAAATTGTCGAATATATTTAAAATAATTGAATAAATATGTATGCAAACCATAATCGCTAAGACGCCCGTACTGTGTATAAGTCGCAAAGTAAGATCGCTAATAAATATTCGATAGATAACTGGTTGATAACTCTAGATAATTATATTCTTTTCGGTTGGGTCCGTTTATTTATGCTGATCGGGAGAGAACCGGAAAATCGAAGTCTTCGACGTTTGACGGTTGCACGAAGCGGCGACATTGTTTTGCCCGGATATTATTTGTTCTTACATTACTTGGAACCTAACGGTCTTGATACTCCGAGGCAAAACAACAACATCATTTAAATTGTGTTCTGACTCACGTGCCGCTACATCACCCCCTACCAGTGATAACGTTTTTATTAAGTTAAACTTTTGAAATATTTACAGAGTTTCTATTTGTCATCGTTATTTTCTTTTTTTTTTAATTATCGATACACTCGATCCGACAATTTACGACGTCTAACCGAAACCTGCCGGGAACTGATCGATAAAGCGGACCCTACGTCCGGACCGCGCAACATACCTATACCTGGAGTTTTCTTCCGCGATTCGATCGCTGCTTGCGCTGTTTTCGTCGTTCGCGTTCGCCTGATTTACCGGAAATAGTATGTCAAGAGATACGGCGATTTTTCCTTATACTACAAACGCCGGTTTTAGACGGTCTGTGGAAACCGTTACGTCGCGATTATTAATTTCGGCGGTGTAATTTTTTCGCCTCTTTTTATGACTTCAAACGTTCCGTCATACGGCGGCTGGAAAGGGCCCCCTATCGCGTCATGACATAAGAAAACATACGGTTTCTAATTCTAAGAAAACGAAAATTTTCTTTTCGCCATGATGCGTGACCGGATGCGGCCTGACCTTTCCCATCCCTTCTTTAAGCCGGTTCGCGTACTCCGAATTGGCCTGTTGCTCGGTTGCTATGAAAAATTTCGCCGGCAATCGTATGCCGGTGCCGTAAATCATTTCGGCTGCCGTTGTGTTTAAGTCCTCCTTTATCGCGGTTCGAATGGAATGGAATGGAATGGACCTGACGCCCGGAATGGACGGGTCGCATTCCCAAGATCGATACACTTTGGATAATATCGATAACCTTGTGAATATGGCATGACGATGATGTCTAGTGTATGTGTTGGAACCGGCCTTCTAACGTTTTGAACGTTCCGACATGCTAGGATACGTGCCTGGTGACTTTGCAGCGTTGACATGGTATACACCGTCGCGCCCAAGTTCGACAATCTTTATTAATGGACGGCCAGACGAAACGTGTTGTCACCAATTTTTGCGTAGCGCGTATTCCCGGATGGGAAAGTCTATGTAACGACTGAAATACGGCGCGACGTAACGGTCCCGGTACGTACGGTCGCGAGGTTTCGTTCGTGAGATCGCAATAAATTCCGACATCCTGATCGGGAAATCGTATTTTTGTCAATTGCAGCGCGCTAGAGCCGGACTCAGCGATTTCGCGTAGCTCGGTATCGTCTTCTTGCGCTGCGGCTAACGTTTGATGATGGACGGATTTCCCGATCGCTTCTATTCGTGGTAGAGTATCGGCTACGTTATTGTCTACCCCCTTAATGTGTCGGATATCGGTCGTAAATTGTCCTACGTAGTCTAAGTGTCCAAACTGTCTCGGCGAACACTTGTCGGGATTTTGATCAAACGCGTATACGCTTATATACGCGTATACGTACGCGTAGGGGTTTGTGATCAGTATAAATCGCGAAATCTCTCCCTTCGACAGCGTGCCTGAATCGTTTCACCGCGGTGTACATCGCGAGTAATTCTCGATCGTATGCGTTCTACTTTCGTTGCGCGGGGGTTAGCGATTTCGTCATGAAACCCAGGGGCTGCAAAGTATCGTTGACGCGCTGTTGAAGTACCGCTCCTATGGCGTAATCGGAAGCGTCGACTTTCTCCTTGCTGGTAAAGGGATCGATATTCCTGGTCTGTAAGGTTGCTCTGTTGACGAGAGCAGCCACCTCCGTATTGTCACTCAGAGCGGCTCTTAACTTGACCGCCACCTCGCTCACCGCCACCGACCTGTCGAATTCAATGAATATATGGCCGGCTCTCGTTTTACGCACCCCCATAGCTCCTTCCAAGGTGCTCCTAGCCGCCATTATTTTCCTATAAACTTGAAGCCATTCACAGCCTTTTTCAACTTTATCTAGAATGGCTTCCTTCCATCTCCTATTCCTTGGTACGCCTCTCTCTTCGATAACAACCTGCCGGTTGTTACCCGGACGCACCATAGGGATAGCTTGTTCTAAGGGAGCCCTCCTCTCCCTTTCGATCCTTTATCCATCCTAACTTTACGATCTCGAAATTTACTTCCATTTTTCCTTTTCCTGACATCGCTCTTTTGGTTTCCTTTGGTTTCGAAACGACTTCATTTTATACGAGAAGGAGGATACTTGATTTTTTGTTATCCAGTTTTATCAAAGCGATTTTGTCCTGAGCCCACTTTGATCTCGGTTTCTTCCTTTAGTTTCTGTTTCCATGAAAATCGGCGAAGATGTTTTAATCAAATTTCCTATCTCCCTAATCCCCTCATCCTTATCTTTATCCAACTGAAATTTTTTGACTGAAACATTTAACATCTGCGCTGCACCCGCCAAGGCTTGTAGGAACCCTTTCAGCTCAGCCCTGGAGATCATATCGACCCGACTTTATTCCTTCATAATAGGAACTTACACCGAGCCGACCGTACATACTCTTAAACGATGCCGCATCGACGAGGCGAACCACCACATATGTTCGACGCGACCCGCTAGCGCATGCGTCCTAACGTTACCCATCACGTAAATGGCGTCAGTTCTACACACGTGCGCGTCTTAATAGTAAATTTATTACGCGTATTACCGCTTCACAAAATAACGTCATCGCGAGTGTTATAATAACTCCGCTATAATTAAAGAAACGAATCTTACTCGCATGGCCGCTCGAACCTGCAATATCTACGGCGGATAGTGAAGCGTTCCCAGAAAGTGCACGTGCGTGTTAGTATTTGGTGAATATTAATTAATTGATTATTTCTACAAAGCTCATTATCGCTTATGCATTTCCCGCAACGCGCGAATATCTTACATTACACGTTCCTCAGTGTGCTGTTTGTTCATAACGACAAGGTGAAATACGACAACAAAGTCGAACGCTACCGCTAATATCGCTATATACGCTAATATCGTCGCGTCAGTTATGGCGCGTTTCGACTCGCGGAATCTCTTTTCATATTTAGCCATCAGATATATCGCGATGAAATAAGGGAATACAGAGGTTAGGACAATTATCTAGTTTACTATTCGATGGAATTTTACTGCAAGTAATTTTTGAGTTATTTGTTTCTTGTTACTTGTTGTTGTTTATTTGTTTCGCTCTTCGTTAATATTCCAAATTCTCTTTTGTCATCGCCTTTTTAACACTGACAATAAGCGTTGAGAGAGCAATCTTGATGTGAACAGGATGATCAGAATTTTTACACGAAACGCAACAAGGTTGATTTGTGTTATCCTTGCTTTCTTCGATACAGAAATCTGGATCAATACTTGCATCTGGATCGTAATTCATCGTTGAATTTAACGCTGCGACAGTCCGTTGCAATTGGAAGCAACATGACCTAAACGTTAGCAGGTCTTACATTGCATTTCGTTTGTCACATCTAATTTTTGGTGAAAAGTGAAGGCAAAATACTGAAAATCAACCGAAGATCAGAAATTGAAGAAAATATCAGGCTGGCTTTTGACACTAATCTCACCAGGCCCGGTCAAATAACTGGTTTTAAAAGTTGAGAAATCAATTAATCGGAGAATATAAAAATTCACGTAAAGCTAAATGAACAAAAGATATAACGATAAATGTACAATTTTAAATTAGATATTTAAACCAGTCATTTGACTAGGGGTGGTGAGGTTAGTGTTAATTAAATAGTTTAGTAGTCGTTGAGCGACATTTTGAATATTCATTCGTATAATAATTAGCAAAATAACTTTTCTTCGTTGATTCCTCCACCATAATTAATTTCCATTATTTATATCCTTCATTACACATTTCTTAATTCCCCGTTCATTCAGGATATTTCTAAGAATAAAAATCATTAGATCGGTCAAAACTTCAGGTACTACGTCGTGATAATAAAAATGATATAGAGAAAATATCAATGGACTTCAAATTTTCAACCGTGAAAAAATTATTCTCTTACTACATTTTGGACTTAAAAATAAATATCGTTCCACTTTTATTATTTTTATATTAGTATTAAAAGCGAATACGCACTCAAAAAGCGCTTAAGACTTCATCTGCATACTGTGTCATTGCGGAACAGTAATTTTAAGTAATTTTTCACTTTCTCCATGCTGTTGTTTCAATCTTGCTTTGTTTAACGAAATTAAGATTATAAAGTAAGGTAACTAAAGTAATAAGTTAGACAAATGAGTCTCTGATGTTGCCAGTAGGGCTACGAATTATTGTACGATATTTGTAAATATCGACGTAGAGAAAGAATTGTGCTGCGCAATCCGAAAGATACCTGCTGCGTAATTCGAAAGAAAGTGCTTCGTAGAATAGGAATGTTTTTGTTGATGTATACATTTCTTTGTCTAGATCGTTAACTGTGTAGCTGCTTGTGCCACCGGCTCTTGTGTCCCCCTTCCCCCCTCCCTCACACTTTGTAAGTTACTCGGCGAAACTAACGTACAAGGAGTCATTTAGTCGTCTTATTTCGTACCGATAACATGGATCGTGTTGCGTCAGGTTTGCAACATATTCTAACGTATTGGCGGCGTCGGTCTTTTATTACTCTAATAATTTAATCCAATTAAATAATCACACGCGAAAATAATAAAATTTTATCACATAATTTTGTACGCGACGTTAGAGTTCTTGTTCGCCGATTATAATTTTAACGCTCACGGTAATGTGATCCTTTTTCATATTCTTTTGAATATTCTTTTTCGGTATTAGAGTCAGTGCATCTCTCAAGAGGACAAAGCTTCTGCAGGAGCTCAAGAATGTAAGTAGTTTTAAATATTGTATTTCAGTTTGTTCTCTTATACAATAAATTTATTATACAATAAAAATGATTGATAATTTAGAAAACTGTAAATGCCCTCTTTAATTGAAATAAAGTCTTAAAATCTTAACATTAAAGTACAATAAAACTGGCTGATACGCATCAAAAATCACTGAATATGTTGTTCTCAAACTTTTATATTAGAGTTCCAATTTACATATTTATTAGAGTTTAGTCTTTATTGTTGCTAAAGTTTCACGCTTGTTATTATGTGTTACCGATTTTAATATCTTATGTTTTGTTATAGACATATCACTACTTCAACTTCGTCATCTTCTTCAGGAGTGTTCTAACAGTGGCACCAAAGCCAAGTATGTAAGTATTTTTACATACTTACTTTCAGTTATGTCTATTCTGTATATTTTTCTTTGATCACTATCAATGCAGAAATACAATTTGACTGAAAATTTAGGAGGATAGCATTTTCTGAGGTTATCTTTTCGTTAAAATAAAATAAGAGTTAAAGTCTTAATACCGAATTATAAAACAAATGACTAACATACTACAGATTATTTTAGATTTTACACATTCATATTAGAGTCTCAGTTTGTATACTTATCAAATTTTATTAGAATTTCAATCTTTATTATTGCTAAAGTTACTAAAGTTAATAAACCTTCATTTTTCATTATCTCCAACTTTTCAAATAGTCAGCGATCACTCATCCTGTTTTGTTTCGTAACAGTTTTTTCGCAGTCTGCATTTCTATTATTAGCCTTTCAACGGTTCCTGTCTGATGTTAGTCTCCCGGATGAAATTCGCTGGGATAGCGCAGCATCCACGGTAACGTTCTCTGTTTGTCTGCTTCGAACGGTGAGTCGCATGCATTTCTGTTCTTCTGGTCACTCAATTATGCCGTGGGATAAAAGACCCGAATCGGCACGGGTGACTGGTTGTATTACGTAGAATTCTTTGCGAGCATAGTGAACGCGGGTATCTTTTATACCCGTGAGTAGTAACGCTCTTTTTTTCAAATTTATTAGTTTAAGATAGGTCTTCTTGCACAGCGCGATGATAATAATTAGCTTTTTAATAATTAAGTTAAACATATACACTTGAGAATATATTCGCGTTATTTATAAATATGCATGTTAATATTCCGTATGAATATTTGCAAATGGCAAATATCTACACGAATATACTTGATCTTTAGCAATGAATGAATCGTGACAATATTAACCCCTTAACCTACAACTACGGGCATAGCCCGTAGTGCGATGATCGAACCAAACGTAAATATTACGGGCATAGCCCGTAGTATGATGATCGGACCAAACGTAAATATTACGGGCATTCTCAAACATAAATCGTAGGTTAAGGGAATAAGTCGCGTTCGTTTATTTCACTTCTCCTAGAATTTAAAATATCA
>NW_022883994.1:0-20455 GCF_011952255.1 Bombus vosnesenskii | reverse complement strand
GTAGCTTTTTATTGTGAGGTGTGTTTCTGAGACGAGTAGTATATCGGTGTTACTGCTGGACAGGAATGTTTTAGTTTCTAGGGCCCTTTGTTGTAGACCGTTAGAGTTCCAGGCTGCTATTTTAAGGCTTCTTGATATAGGACACGGGTTTCCGCCGTTTGGCTATAGGCGTAGCCGTTCGTAGTTTTCTCTTCCCCACTTGCCGCACTTTCTCCGGAGCACTGTTGCACACGCCCATTTAGCTCGGCTGCTCGGGCAGAACTGTTTGAAAGTGGTTCTGGTAAAAGTGCCGTTACGCGACGGTACGACGTAGCCATACCATATTTTGTGTTGGGTTTACATTTTTAACATTACAGTTTGTAATTTAATTTAAGCCGTTTTAAAACCGTACTTTTACACGATATTGTCTTTTCTTTCTTTTTCCTTCCTGAAAATTTGGTCGCAAAACAGGACAGATCGGTGGCCTATTTTTACTTCTTGTGGGGCCGAGTGAGCGGCGGGCGAAGGAGAGGGAGAGGTGGAGCATGTCATGAAATGGTCCTTGCGCAGTAATCGCGTACAGATACCGCCCATAGGCTCAAAGCTTAACCAATTACTGAGCAATATTAATCCGTCCTCGTCACTATCTAAGCGGTCGCCGTAGAATTCGATAACGTTCACTCGTCATTCGTATCCGGTACGCAGTAGAGTGCGCGTTGTACATGAATTTACTGAAAGTTTTAATTTTTCTATCTAGAAAATTAACTTTCTATATTAAGTTTCTATAAAAAGAGATTGATTTAACGTAGATAGAGTTTTTGTACATAAAGGTTTATAAAATGAAAAGACATTCGCACGCGTACTAGCTTTGTGTAAATAATTGTAACCTAAAAATTTGTTCAATAATAGATAGGGTAATGCAGTAACCGGACAGGAAACTATTCTTCATATAAAGGTAAGAGAACACAAATATATTTAACCTTCTTATTTTAGGTGGCTTTTCATTTTAATTACATTTTTCGTTTCTATATACATAACATGTAGAAAACCTGTAGAAATCTTGTCGTATTGAACTACATAACTTTTGTATTTTCTCCGGTAACAATTTCGTCTTAATGTCCATAGCTATATTCCGAGCTATGAAAAATAAGCGATCGCTAGTTGTTTGCGCTAGTCGTTCGATTTTTGTCAAGCCGACTGGAAGTTAGGTTGTTCGCTTATGCTAATACAGTGCTAAACGGAAATATTGGCATAACCCGGATCATCGTACAAAATTTTTTTGTAAAATATAGCTTTCAACTCCAAAGTTTAAGTATGCCATGAATCATGAAGTTTAAAAATGATTATAACAAAGAAAAAACATAAAAGTACTCCTGTACAATGAGTTTTGGAAAACATTGATCGATGAACCGTTAATCTTATAAAGTGGAAAATCATCCAGCAGAGTTTTCTTGTGACAGTTTTCTTTTTTAAATTTTCGTCTCGTTCGCCATTACCGCAATCGAATAAATTTTGCTCATTAGATAAATATTGGAATTCACTAGCAGAAAAAGGGCAATTTCCTGGAAATACGTGTATTTTCATCTTTTTTTGCTTAATTCAGTTAAGCAGTGTACAATTATTTTTTACATAACAAACGATAATGCTTTGACTTGTCACGACTTCGAAATGATTCTCATTGTTTGTGCTTATGCTCGGAATAATTGTGCTTAGTAATTTCGTGGTCAATACCGTAATCTACTATATATGCATGAAAGTAGCGAGTTAATTGATTTATTAATTAAAATTTTTAAGAATAAATTATTTTTGTAGCTACGTAAGTCCTTTTCAGAGAAAGAAGGATTAACGCTAATTGGCCTCTGAATCTTCCATAGACATATGTAATAGAAATAAATAAAATTTTTACTAAATAAATAATATACAATTTTCGGGCGATATCTTCTTCCCGTGTTCTAATTATATTTTCAATTATTTTGATTTTTCTAAGTGCACTCTTACGCATCCTTGTATATGCAACCCTTCCCTTATTCCCATTCCTGTTAATATTAGTTGTTTTTTAAAGCTTTTGTTTCATTCATTTTATTAGCTGTCATTTTGTATCAAATTCAAGAATTTTCGTTGGCAGAAATTTAAGGTAAATGCATTTTATGATATTTAAGGAAACTTATTCTTGTTATTATTATTATTATTAACAAGTTCCATTTATTCGTTCTCTTTCCTAATCATTATTTACTGTTACGATCCGGTTTTGATCTTCGGCATTCGTAACCGTTACTTATTATTCTCGATTTCGGGCCCTAGCTTTCTCAAATTGACGCTTGAATCAAAACTGTAGTTGCTGCCACCAGAAATAGTCGTTAAACTCTCGCGCCTTTCTAAAGTGCAACACTATTTTTAATTTTCAAACTGTCATATTCTTGATATTCTAATTCGTTGATATGACTGTAGGAGTAGCATTAACTATTGTACTAATACGACTGGTAAATAAACTCCACGTTCCAGCTTAGCTGCTGTGGGTGGGAGAGTACTAGCGCGGGAAGGATTAAAGTTTTCTAGGAATAAATAAATAATTTCAATGTCTCGTAACTGGTAATTTATTCGATTTTATTTACTTATATATTTATTATCAAAATTCTGATCTTAACTCTCTATGTAGTTTATAAAACGAGAATACTTATCGCTTTCCTAAACTATTGGCAATGCAGCCCTAGATCGCGTTCGGGTATAGGTGAGTTCGATGGATAAAACTAATTTCTGTTTGTTCTGTAGTTTCCTAATTTTAAGGTATTCCTAATTTTTTCTAATTTTTTCTTCTTCTCTTCTAATTTCGGGAAACGTTTAGTCAAACGTTTTTTGCACGTTTCCTGCTGGTATAGCCTCTACCTCTACGATCCCTTCTTGCTTTTGGCATTTCTTTTATGTGTATTGTCGATCGCACTTCAGAAATATTGTTGTAGATGACTTTTGTAGACAATGTTTCATCGTGAAATGTATTAGACGAGATTGCTCGTTGTTGAAATTGTCGAATATATTTAAAATAATTGAATAAATATGTATGCAAACCATAATCGCTAAGACGCCCGTACAGTGTATAAGTCGCAAAGTAAGATCGCTAATAAATATTCGATAGATAACTGGTTGATAACTCTAGATAATTATATTCTTTTCGGTTGGGTCCGTTTATTTATGCTGATCGGGAGAGAACCGGAAAATCGAAGTCTCCTACGTTTGACGGTTGCACGAAGCGGCGACATTGTTTTGCCCGGATATTATTTGTTCTTACATTACTTGGAACCTAACGGTCTTGATACTCCGAGGCAAAACAACATCATTTAAATTGTGTTCTGACTCATGTGCCGCTACATCACCCCCTACCAGTGATAACGTTTTTATTCAGTTAAACTTTTGAAATATTTACAGAGTTTCTATTTGTCATCGTTATTTTCTTTTTTTTTTTTTTTTAATTATCGATACACTCGATCCGACAATTTACGACGTCTAACCGAAACCTGCCGGGAACTGATCGATAAAGCGGACCCTACGTCCGGACCGCGCAACATACCTATTCCTGGAGTTTTCTTCCGCGATTCGATCACTGCTTGCGCTGTTTTCGTCGTTCGCGTTCGCCTGATTTACCGGAAATAGTATGTCAAGAGATACGGCGATTTTTCCTTATACTACAAACGCCGGTTTTAGACGGTCTGTGGAAACCGTTACGTCGCGATTATTAATTTCGGCGGTGTAATTTTTTCGCCTCTTTTCATGACTTCAAACGTTCCGTCATACGGCGGCTGGAAAGGGCCCCCTATCGCGTCATGACATAAGAAAACATACGGTTTCTAATTCTAAGAAAACGAAAAATTTCTTTTCGCCATGATGCGTGACCGGATGCGGCCTGACCTTCCCCATCCCTTCTTTAAGCCGGTTCGCGTACTCCGAATTGGCCTGTTGCTCGGCTGCTATGAAAAATTTCGCCGGCAATCGTATGCCGGTGCCGTAAATCATTTCGGCTGCCGTTGTGCTTAAGTCCTCCTTTATCGCGGTTCGAATGCTTAATAATATAATGGGTAAAATGTCGATCCAGTTGCTCGTGTCGAGACACTTTATCGCCGCTTTTAATTGTCTGTGCAGGCGCTCTACCATCCGAGCTATCCAAGTGGAAAGGACGGCCGAAGCAACGGTTGGCGCTTCCATATCGACGATGGGAGTGGCTTCGGGCCAACGCGAGAAACGATCGATACACTTTGGATAATATCGATAACCTTGTGAATATGGCATGACGATAATGTCTAGTGTATGTGTTGGAACCGGCCTTCTAACGTTTTGAACGTTCCGACATGCTAGGATACGTGCCTGGTGACTTTGCAGCGTTGACATGGTATACACCGTCGCGCCCAAGTTCGACAATCTTTATTAATGGACGGCCAGACGAAACGTGTTGTCACCAATTTTTGCGTAGCGCGTATTCCCGGATGGGAAAGTCTATGTAACGACTGAAATACGGCGCGACGTAACGGTTCCGGTACGTACGGTCGCGAGGTTTCGTTCGTGAGATCGCAATAAATTCCGACATCCTGATCGGGAAATCGTATTTTTGTCAATTGCAGCGCGCTAGAGCCGGACCCAGTGATTTCGCGTAGCTCGGTATCGTCTTCTTGCGCTGCGGCTAACGTTTGATGATGGACGGATTTCCCGATCGCTTCTATTCGTGGTAGAGTATCGGCTACGTTATTGTCTACCCCTTTAATGTGTCGGATATCGGTCGTAAATTGTTCTACGTAGTCTAAGTGTCCAAACTGTCTCGGCGAACACTTGTCGGGATTTTGATCAAACGCGTATACGTTTATATACGCGTATACGTACGCGTAGGGGGTTCTGATCAGTATAAATCGCGAAATCTCTCCCTTCGACAGCGTGCCTGAATCGTTTCACCGCGGTGTACATCGCGAGTAATTCTCGATCGTATGCGTTCTTCGTTGCGCGGAGGATAGCGATTTCGTCATGAAACCTAGGGGCTGCCAAGTGTCGTTGACGCGCTGTTGAAGTACCGCTCCTATGGCGTAATCGGAAGCGTCGACCTTCTCCTTGCTGGTAAAGGGATCGATATTCCTGGTCTGTAAGGTTGCTCTGTTGACGAGAGCAGCCACCTCCGTATTGTCACTCAGAGCGGCTCTTAACTTGACCGCCACCTCGTTCACCGCCACCGACCTGTCGAATTCAATGAATATATGGCCGGCTCTCGTTTTACGCACCCCCATAGCTCCTCCCAAGGTGCTCCTAGCCGCCATTATTTTCCTATAAACTTGAAGCCATTCACAGCCTTCTTCAACTTTATCTAGAATGGCTTCCCCTTTATCCGTTTTTCGATAACAACCTGCTGGAGCAGCACCGGACGCACCGGCGGAGCCCTCCTCTTTCATCTCATCAACCTTCGAATCCACTTAATCCTGTTCATTCCCATCTTCTCCTTAATATCGCCTCGTATTCTCCCTTTGCCTTTGTTCCACTACTCATTGTTTCCAGCCGGCGATACCATACTTTTAGGCTATCCGCCTTTAGTCATCATCGCTTCTTTCATTCTTTCTGTCCTGTCTACCATTCTTTCGATCTCGATAGGCTCTCTTCTTCTCTTTCTCCTTCTAGCCTTCTGCTCTCCACATTGTTCCAAGGAAGACAGGATGCCTTTAATCAAATTTCCTATCTCCCTAATCCCCTCATCCTTATCTTTATCCAACCGAAATTTTTTGACTGAAACATTCAACATCTGCGCTGCACCCGCCAAGGCTTGTATGAACCATTTCAGCTCAGCCCTGGAGATCATATCGACCCGACTTTATTCCTTCATAATAGGAACTTACATCGAGCCGACCGTACATACTCTTAAACGATGCCGTATCGACGAGGCGAACCACCACATATGTTCGATGCGACCCGCTAGCGCATGCGTCCTAACGTTACCCATCACGTAAATGGCGTCAGTTCTACACACGTGCGCGTCTTAATAGTAAATTTATTACGCGTATTACCGCTTCACAAAATAACGTCATCGCGAGTGTTATAATAACTCCGCTATAATTAAAGAAACGAATCTTTCTCGCATGGCCGCTCGAACCTGCAATATCTACGGCGGATAGTGAAGCGTTCCCAGAAAGTGCACGTGCGTGTTAGTATTTGGTGAATATTAATTAATTGATTATTTCTACAAAGCTCATTATCGCTTATGCATTTACCGCAACGCGCGAACATCTTACATTACACGTTCCTCAGTGTGCTGTTTGTTCATAACGACAAGGTGAAATACGACAACAAAGTCGAACGCTACCGCTAATATCGCTATATACGCCAATATCGTCGCGTCAGTTATGGCGCGTTTCGACTCGCGGAATCTCCTTTCATATTTAGCCATCAGATATATCGCGATGAAATAAGGGAATACAGAGGTTAGGACAATTATCTAGTTTACTATTCGATGGAATTTTACTGCAAGTAATTTTTGAGTTATTTGTTTCTTGTTACTTGTTGTTGTTTATTTGTTTCGCTCTTCGTTAATATTCCACATTCTCTTTTGCCATTGCCTTTTTAACACTGACAATAAGCGTTGAGAGAGCAATCTTGATGTGAATAGGATGACCAAAACTTTTACACGAAACGCAACAAGGTTGATTTGTGTTATCCTTGCTTTCTTCGATACAGAAATCTGGATCAATACTTGCATCTGCTAAACGCTAGCAGGTCTTACATTGCATTTCGTTTGTCACATCTAATTTTTGGTGAAAAGTGAATGCAAAATACTGAAAGTCAACCGAAGATCAGAAATTGAAGAAAATATCAGGCTGGCTTTTGACACTAATCTCACCAGGCCCGGTCAAATAACTGGTTTTAAAAGTTGAGAAACTGAATTCTTGGAGAATAAGGGGTACCACGTAAAGCTAAATGAACAAAAGATATAACGATAAAATGTACACAATTTTAAATTAGATATTTAAACCAACATTGACTAGGGTGCAGGAGAGGTTAGTAAGTGTTAATAAATAGTTTAGTAGTCGTTGAGCGACATTTTGGAATATTCATTCGTATAATAATTAGCAAAATAACTTTTCTTCTGTTGATTCCTCCACCATAATTAATTTCCATTATTTATATCCTTCATTGCACATTTCTTAATTCCCCGTTCATTCAGGATATTTCTAAGAATAAAAATCATTAGATCGGTCAAAACTTCAGGTACTACGTCGTGATAATAAAAAATGATATAGAGAAAATATCAATAGACTTCAAATTTTCAACCGTGAAAAAATTATTCTCTTACTACATTTTGGACTTAAAAATAAATATCGTTCCACTTTATTATTTTTATATTAGTATTAAAAGCGAATACGCACTCAAAAAGCGCTTAAGACTTCATCTGCATACTGTGTCATTGCGGAACAGTAATTTTAAGTAATTTTTCACTTTCTCCAGACAAGAAAGAGCCTTAATCTTGCTTTTGTTTAATGAATAAGATTATGGCTTAAGGTAATCCAGTAATATTGGGTTAGACAAATGAGGTCTGTGGAAGTTGCCAGGTTTTCGCTATCCAGCGCCGATGATAATGGAAATACCGACGAACCGAGTCGTCTTTAACCCATCCTGCTGCCCTGTTAGTGCCGCGAAATAATGCGCCGCCACGCCCAGATCGCTGAACTGGTGCCTGAATCCTGGCGCCAAGACCGCTAACGCCCGGATCTGCCGTACCATATTCTTGCAACGCCCAGCCATGCCCGTCTTTTGGTGCATCCAACCGGCCTGTTCAATCACATCGCGAAAAATACTGTAATTTTATCGCCATAATTTATAATGACGTTAGCCTTGCTCAAGCTGATTATAATTTTAACGCTCACGGTAATGTGATCCTATTTCATATTACAAAGCTTCTGCAGGAGCTCAAGAATGTAAGTAGTTTTAAATATTGTATTTCAGTTTGTTCTCTTATACAATAAATTTATTATACAATAAAAATGATTGATAATTTAAAAAACTGTAAATGCCCTCTTTAATTGAAATAAAGTCTTAAAATCTTAATATTAAAGTACAATAAAACTGGCTGATACGCATAAAAAATCACTGAATATGTTGTTCTCAAACTTTTATATTAGAGTTCCAATTTACATATTTATTAGAGTTTAGTCTTTATTGTTGCTAAAGTTTCACGTTTGTTATTATGTGTTACCGATTTTAATATCTTATGTTTTGTTATAGACATATCACTACTTCAACTTCGTCATCTTCTTCAGGAGTGTTCTAACAGTGGCACAAAAGCCAAGTATGTAAGTATTTTTACATACTTACTTTCAGTTATGTCTATTCTGTATATTTTTCTTTGATCACTATCAATGCAGAAATACAATTTGACTGAAAATTTAGGAGGATAGCATTTTCTGAGGTTTTTTTTTCGTTAAAATAAAATAAGAGTTAAAGTCTTAATACCGAATTATAAAACAAATGACTAACATACTACAGATTATTTTAGATTTTACACATTCATATTAGAGTCTCAGTTTTTATACTTATCAAATTTTATTAGAATTTCAATCTTTATTATTGCTAAAGTTACTAACGTTAATAAACCTTCATTTTTCACTATCTCCAACTTTTCAAATAGTCAGCGATCACTCATCCTGTTTTGTTTCGTAACAGATTTTTCGCAGTCTGCATTTCTATTATTAGCCTTTCAACGGTTCCCGTCTGATGTTAGTCTCCCGGATGAAATTCGCTGGGATAGCGCAGCATCCACGGTAACGTTCTCTGTTTGTCTGCTTCGAACGGTGAGTCGCATGCATTTCTGTTCTTCTGGTCACTCAATTATGCCGTAGGATAAAAGACCCGGATCGGCACGGGTGACTGGTTGTATTACGTAGAATTCTTTGCGAGCATAGTGAACGCGGGTATCTTTTATACCCGTGAGTAGTAACGCTCTTTTTTTCATATTTATTAGTTTAAGATAGGTCTTCTTGCACAGCGCGATGATAATAATTAGTTTTTTAATAATTAAGTTAAACATATACACTTGAGAATATATTCGCGTTATTTATAAATATGCATGTTAATATTCCGTATGAATATTTGCAAATGGCAAACATCTACACGAATATACTTGATCTTTAGCAATGAATTAATCGTGACAATATTAACCCCTTAACCTACAACTACGGGCATAGCCTGTAGTGCGATGATCGAACCAAACGTAAATATTACGGGCATAGCCCGTAGTACGATGATCGGACCAAACGTAAATATTACGGGCATTCTCAAACATAAACCGTAGGTTAAGGGAATAAGTCGCGTTCGTTTATTTCACTTCTCCTAGAATTTAAAATATCAGTTAATCAAAGCAATAATTTTGAACACTGCTTCTGCATTTTCGATTATGTGCTTTGATAAAGAGATTATCTGAGATTATTTCTTTCTTAGTAATATATTTAGAGTCAGCTATTCCATTTGATCGAGTCTCAGTCTTTTTCGCTACCTTCTCTGCAATATTAAAATTTTGTTCTGGTTTATTAAATTAATACAGTAGTGTTACTTAGTTACTATTAAATTAATAAAGTAGAGGTAATCAGAATCGAAGTAGTAAAATACAAAATGAAAGAGCGTTAGTCCGTTAAATAAGAATTACACAAACTAATCATCTTCTCAGATCAGGATTTTCAAGTTTAATCCGTGGAGGTGGACCTGTGGTCGGGTAGACGCGTTTTCGAGTGACCACTCTATTTCAGAGAATTTCATTCGAACAATCGTCGGTAGAACTGGCGCGAATGAAACATGTCATCGTCTCTGCCTTTGCCCGTCGATTTTTCGAATTTCGTGATCGTGATCGCGAGTGGTTTTCGAAACGAACGTTAATATTGCTCGAGCATGCACGTGCGAACAGACAGCGATCGCTATATGATCGTTGTTCATCCATGAGTACTTTGATCAGCTTCCGCGATTTATCTTTTTATTTCACCTTTGTACTTTATTTTTTGGTTTGCTATTTAGAAAGTCTCGAGCTTAGATGTAAGTTTCAGCGGGCATTGCGCCCGAAGGAAGAAGAGGCTATGAGCCGAAGAGACTCGGCAAACTGCCATAGAAGAGGACAACTATCAATGACTCCTCAACCTCTGGATCATCCAGGGCATGGGAAGTCATACTTGTTACTACTTTGTCACTATGCTCGCTTTTAGTATTTGTAGTAGTAGTAGTAGTAGTAGTAGTTCTTTTTTTGGCCGATGAAAGGGAAGGACGTAACGGGCTAGAACACAAACCAACCAGACGAGAATGGGTGGAGACAGCTCGGGGAAACGCCAGTTACTTGAGCGATCACCCCAGTTCAAGTACATAATAGTTATATCGACAGTGAAACTATGTCGTTACCGTAATTTTAAAAAAGTTATTCTGTTTTAAGGCGTGACGGAATATTAATTAGAGTAACCATACGTAATTACTTTCATTGCTGTAAAATTATAATGTAATGGGGAAACCCGATATTTGGAAAAAGAGCGTCCAATATCACTTTTTTAAAGCATTGTCCGCTTTTAATGGAAATAAAATAATCGTTCTTTTCGGTGTCACTTTATTCTATATTAAAAATGAAGTTTGTGTAGCATCGGTTTTATAGCATACTCGTAAATATCGCGATTCTATAAACGAAAAGAAATTCTAACTACCTTTGAATATCTCAAAATGATATTGCAGATAACTATTCTATTGTTGAAAGAGATCATTCTGAATGGCAAGATCGTGGCTTGAAAGTTAACATCTTGTCTCTGAACGTGCGTGTCATAAAACGACCTACGAAAATTCTCACAATTTTTGTTCCTCCCGGCGAAACAGTATTGACGTAAAAGAAATTTATCGTGGTTTACGTTTCACTTTAAACGTTAGGATAAGAGTGCAAGGATAATAATATAGTAATCTAAAAACAGAAAGCTGATACCTGGTCGAAATAAAATTGTTTCTCAAAAATAGGATCTACTTATGACACGATGTATTTTGCATGAATTGGGACATAAAGGTCAATAACTGGGTCATTACATAATTTTAATGAGAAAAAGCGTCAGGTTTCCAAGCGAGCGTCTTTATGACTTTCGGTCTATAAAACTAAGCAAATCGCGAGAAGTCGCAGCTGCTTTTAGATTCTATAATTGCAGAAATGTATATTATATTGCATGTAGAAAGAAAAGATTCTTTTTAACATATTCCAAAAAAGTTACGTACCAGCATTCAAAGTATCACAAATTGTACCTGTTATCTAAATAATTAGTCGATTATTTTAATGTGACATTTTCAGTATTTCAAACAACTTTGAACATGAACATTTTGGCGGAAGAGAAGAATGATTATTAAAATTTAAATAAGATCCAATGGAGGAAAACTTATCATTCGTACGCATTACAATGTACAATTTACAAAATAATTTTCTTTCTCATTTTTGTCCTAATTTTCTAAACGACGTCTAGGATTTCGTGTATTTAAGCATTCAGTGTTTCTTAATTTTTTACACATGACACATACAGCATGAAGGGTGGGCGCAATCTGGATAGGGTTCAGCATACAGTGCTTGTGACGTTACTAGATTCTGCTGAGTCTTTTCATACACATGCAGCATATCTACATACTTGCTCAGTAAATGAAAATTCCACTTTCATAGTAAAATGTTTTAGCAATGTCGATCGTTATTTACAGTTTTTACTATGTCTCCCGCCAACACGCGCTACAAGTAATCCAAGGTGATAAAAATATACGGACTTCGGCGACCTGCCGATTCCGACGTTCCATCGATATAAACAGAAACCTATTTCTCCTACTTCGGACACTTATTACGACGTAAAATTTGTTGCCTACATTTTTATTTACCCTCGAACTACCTTGTATTAGGTGTCGTTGAAATCGTCCCAACACGCTCTGATATACTAGACATAAAAAAAGTGGAGCAAATAATTAGCAAAAATGCAGACGACCTTAAAATCTTTGAAATCTTTTCACCCACGAAAGATTGTTACTACCACATTATGGCATCCTCCGCGCTGTATATCTTTTGTACAGTATATACAGGGTGGTTGGTAACTTGGTGGCACAAGCGGAAGGGGGTGATTCTACGCGAAAAAGAAGTCGAAAATACAGAATAATCGTAATTGTATCGTTGGCGTCTGTTAGTCCAAATATCCGGTACATTCTATTAAAGTTATTTATTTAGAACAAATTGTGCATATATGACGATAGTGTCGTTTGCAAACAAACTTTTTCGAACTGTTTTCTCTTTTATTTACATATGTAACATCTAGTGTATACATCGTGTAATATAATTTTGTGTCAACGCGTCCCTAAATTTTGGAATGTAGACCATAAGCATCCACTGCCGATATGCCCAGCATGTTTCAGAAACCTTATTGGTTAATTATTATAATTTCGAACAAGAACAAAGCTGTCATAGCGTAATTTTATATTTATTTATCTTTCTATTCGACTTTGCTGTCAGTCAAGGTTTCGGAATATTTCCCTTCTATGATTGATTTCCATCGTTAACTTGTGTCTTAACATTACTGGATAAAAAAGAACCAAAGACTTTATATGTAAATATTTCGATAGTCTTTTGTCAAAGGTATAATGCTAAGAGAACGCAAACAAGCATATGCGTAACAATGTTGTTAGATACTTTCAAAGCAAGTTAAAGTCAGCAAAGTTGAAAAAAAGGAGTAAGGACAAAAACCTGAAGATCGCAGCAAGGTTAAGCAATAACATCCAGTTCTAAGTCCTTTCTCTTTACTTTTGTTGCTTCGTTTGATAGTTTTAACGACAGACACTCTTTTAACAAATTACTTGAATCGCTTCTTACTTTTTATTTCTGCAAACAGTTTGTGTTAGCTATGCTCATAAAAAATACTAATAATTAATAATTTTAATAGGGGGAGAAAAGTTATTCCACTGAAATATAAAGTTCAATTTACCAATATGCATTGAATGTTTTTAACTTTGCACTTATATTAATTTAAGACAACTATAGAATGTTATTAATTAAATAAATCTAAATAAATGCAATAAGTATCAATCTTACATGATATACTAAGATTCAAATATTTCCTTTCGTGTTAGAATTTGATTAAGTAGAAAGTTGTATTTTCTAATTTTATTAGATGATCTTTGAATTCTGTTTGTGAGCCGCATAAACGTAAAATCCATGCTTTGTGCTCAGAGGCACAGATAAATTAAGGTAAGAACTACTTTTCATAAATTATAATAAACGCATAGTACGTTTAATTATCACAAATACAAGATATGGTATATTAAAAATCAGTAATTACATAGAGATTATTTCTCAGTAGCTGTAAATTGCTAAAAAGAGAAGACGATCACCTACAGGCGATGCTAGTACTGAAAGAACATTATGATACATCAGAAGAATTTGTTTTGCGCTTCTATAATACCACATTAGTATTCCAGGGATGAACGTGCTTTATGAGAACGTAACGTTCTTCCAATAAAATACCTGATTTCATAGTGACTTTGGTCTAAATGATATTTTACGAAACGCTCCAGATTCGTCATTGTATTGATCGAAAATAGGCAAAACAAAATTATAAAATTCTATCTCGCCACCTGGAAATGATCCTAAAAACTTGTAAAAAAAAATGCAAACTAAGCGAAAGAAAACTTTGAATAACCTACTTTGAATAAGCTCTATTTGGTTTTGGCTCTTCTCTTGGATGAACTTTTTGGGTGAAGAAATTTCTAATAAAGGCACGGAAAAGAATTCTCTGATGATTACACGATAAACATGGAAGATTATTTGACTCAAGTCGCGAGTTCGAGATTTACGTAATCAGATGGAGAGCCTCTGAAGGTGTTAAAAATCTGAAAACTGTACAACTAAGCAAATATGAGCCCGCCAGGCTTTCATTCTTTAATTTCTTTAATTTAGATATTTTACTTGTCAGTGTTTATTCTTTAACTGTCATCCGACAATGTACATTAAACCCCATTTCCATTTTCCACAAAAAATTGTCAATTTTTGTAATCTAACGTTTCATTTTTGTTCCCAATTTTGTTCGTTTTTACTTTATGTTAACATTTTACTGTTCCCTTCTCCATAAATTATTTCAGCCATTTAAAAGGTATATTTCAGGAATTCCAATTGTGTACATCAAAACTAAACGATATCATGTCTGTGCTATTTTCTTGTGACGGAACATTTGATTGCTTATTTGACGCAGAAAATAATTTTCTTCTTTTTTGTACATTTTTAGATAAAAATCATCATTATTAATTTCTTTAATTTGCATATTACATTTGTCACTTTCCAGTCTTTAACTGTCATCCAACGATACTTTTTATATTAACAAAAATTTATAAACAATTTATATTAAACCGCATTACGAGATAAAAGGATCTTTTCAGCTAGGCATTTCCATCTTCATAAAAAAATTGTCAATTTTTTGGAAGTGCATCGTATTATCGTGGTGAGTGAGCATGTGTTGCTAGTGTTGTAGCCATCACTATTTTCGTTCGAGGACTATCGAAGGTCGATCGTTTCCACAGATTCCTTCCGTCGTAAACCTCGTTCTTCCTTCTATCACGTTTCAAGGCATAAGGATCGAGAACGGGGTTTGCTGCCATTTCAAGCGCGCCCCGCATTACTCGCTCTCGTAAGTTCAAAATTCGTTGAGCGCTTTGCTTCGCGGATGGCGAATCTTCTCAGCTTCTCCTGGTAGATTGTCTTCGTCTTCTTTCGTTTCCAATGGCAGTATCCGCCTTGGATGAACGATGCTGCCTCCTTGGAATCTCCACTATGTCGCCTATCCGCGTATTCCATTAGACCGACCTCAGTCAGAATTTTCTTCGTAAACATGGAACAATTTAAGCTATATCGAGCATGTACCACGCGTTATATCGTCTGTCTTTGTCTTCCGCCACTATACTCATCGTAATTTTTATTCCAATATGACTTATCGCGTAAAAGTTTTTTATCACAAACAAGTTGCTTGGTCGAAAACTCGAAACATCAGCAACCATGGTGGAGCTATCGAAAAGCTACTAGCTTCCTGTTTCCATGACCAAGAAATATGTTGTCAAGATCGTCATTCTGAACAACTTTTTCTGATACATATAATAGGCTCCGTTTTAGTTTTAGAGTTGTACACAAACGTATGTTTGATAGTGTATATGATTTTTCCTTTTATATTTTCTACAAAATTGTACATTAACATAACATAATACATTAATCGTACATTAGACATAACAAATCTACTGATTAAATACTTATTCGTGTAGCTTAGTATTTTTCCTTCTTTTTTAATGTTACTGGATTATAATCGCCTATTTAACTAACCTGGAATTCCTTTGAATTCAGTGATTGTAATTTTTGTTACTTTTTCCAATGTTTATAATGTATGATACTGTAATATCGTAAGGTAGTTTGAACTAGAAATCGGTTGAAAATAGATAAAAACCGTATACGTCGACTTTCTGTGGTTCGTTTACATTTAAGAGTGCCAACGTGATTAAAGTCACCCAGTTCATACATAGGTGTGAGGAAAACAATAGACAACGTTAGACGAGAAGGACGGTTTCGTTTTTCAAGGCGTCGAAGAGTAGAGTTGATAGAGCTGGGGGGGGTTAAGGTTAATTCGTACAAAAAAAGGCATGTTTTTGTGAATTTTTTCTGACGATACAGTTAAAATTTATTTTTTAAAATCAATAGTACATTGAAGTATGACATTCGAAGAATATTGTGTAAAATTTTCACGGAGAACTATTAAAAAATACGGCAATGGCAGCAATTATTCGGACGTGTCTCGGAAAAAAGTATAATTGCAGTACCCCTCAGAACTTGGTGCTGGAGCATCAGAAATCAAAAAGTTGAAGTTTATTCGTTAGGCAACAGCCTTCCCCAGGTAACGCTGCGAAGGTTTTTTTCGAAATTTTAATTGTTAACTTTTTCCGAACACTTTGAAGGGTGAAACGCGATTTTGTGCGAAAATTTTCGGCTAATTTGTTATTTCAAAATAAAAATAATTAACAAATTTGAAATGTTTCTGTAGCGTTACCTGGCAAATTATGTACAGAAATAGTCTTCAAAATTTCAAAAGGATGGGTGCAGTAGTTTTGAAATAATTGAGGGCACCGACTTTGAAAACGTGAGTTGTGGGGAAAACGCTTTAAAGTTTTGAACACTAAAAAATCTGGTATAAAACGTTCATAAACGAATTTTATCGGCTTACCTCTTCACTAGCGTAGCAATTGTTGAAAAGACTAATAAAAAATCAACTATCCTATAATATTTTTCACGATCTTTCGTAACCTGATCTTCAACGGTCACTTATATTTTTTTATCTGACGCGCTACTTGTTAAAGTGCCTTCGTATTATGCGGAGGTGCAATTTTTCTAGGTCGCTATAATCTCGAACTAGTTGATTGTCTATCAGATCTAGTAACTTTTAGGCATTTTAGTAATAATTTAACACAAAACTTAATTAAAATTGAATATTTACTCCTACACTAAATTTTTTACTCTGCACTGACAAAATATACAGTACAGGTATAAGGAGGTTTGTACTTAAGTCGTTAAGTACTATAAATAGATCTGGAGGTAAGATTAGGTATTATATGGAGAAAAAAACGTCTGCGAAGTAACAATAGCACGCTTGGATCGGGTAGGTAATAAAATCCGCCATGTACAAAAATATTCGTAACTTCGTCAATTTTGCTCCAATCGACTTGAAATTTTGACACAATATTCTTAAGATGTTATGCATTCAACTAAAAAATGCAAAAAAAAAATTTTAACCCCCCCCCCCCTAATCGAGACACCGAAGAGTAGAGTCGAGAGAATTGATAGAGTTGTTAGAGAGAGAGAGTGTGTGTGTGTGTGTGTGTGTTAGATTCGTTGTGACGAGAGTGACCAAATAACTGTAAAGTTAAATAAATATCGTTTTCTGTCCAATTTATATTTGTATATTCAACTTAATATTAATAAATTGTGAGCAATCGGGAAAAAATTTCCATCTTTATTTTCCGATATTACAACACCAAACATAATTTTCAGTTCCTTCTGATTCTTTAATGACAGATGATTGACATTTTTTGTTTCACTGACGTGTGACAATCGCAAAAATTTTCAGGGTCCCATAATTATGTGTTGAAAATGACAACGTATGTTCTCGCTCGCCATCTATATGCTGACGGCTAGTTACAAAAGGGAATAACTAGAAGATGTTACTAGACACGGCCGATAGACCAGATCGATAGTTTAAGACATCCTTTTCGTTCATTCGTTCGTGTCCCTTCCAAGTGTGTGCAATAAAGGTTTTTCGACTCCGAGAAATGTGGTGTTTTCCATCCGAATAATAAAGTAATAACTAAGGCGATCCTACCTCTAAATATAGATATAACAACATTATGTTACCATAGTTTAGAAAGACCTGCCCTAAACATCTCAACTCAAAAGTTATAACAGTTAAAAGTTAGCTAAATTATTAGGTTGTTCCAAAAGTTACTTTCATTTTATGAGGAAATAGTAGATGCACGACATATTTTGTTTTACATTATTTTACTGAATTATAATTAAGTGAATTATAACTATTAAATATAATCCAATAAAATAATATAATAATTTTAACAACAATTTTTAATAATTAGTTTTGATAATAATTAATCAATTATAATTCGAAAAGAGTCGAATATAAAACGAAAGGGAGCAAGAAATGCTATGGGATATTTACGCTATAACGAATGTTCTAACGATCTTTCATTGTAGTCCAAACGTTTTTCCATTCTTCTCTTTGGGTTACGTAGCTCTTTCGTTATGTCTCTTTCTGTAATTTTTTAATTTTACAGAATACAACGTTAGCACAAACGTTGAAGAAATATGAAGATACACTCCGAGATAACAAAATATAAAGCTTCAAGAGTGGAGATATGTACTCCGAGATAACGAGATAAAAAATAAAACGTTGGATGCCTTGAGCCCTAGTAACAGCGCAAGAACACACACTGTCTTTTAAGTTCCAATAAAAAGTTTGTGAAACTCAGAATGAGTATTATGAGCATGGATGCTATTTAAACGTCGAAATCTATGTAATAATATAAGGCACTTACTTTTTAACTTTTGGGATGCAATGTATAGGAATCGATGTATCTACCTGTTTGATTCGCATTATTAAAAATCTTGGAAGTAACTTTATCAATTCCAGGACAGATTTCCTGATGTACACACATCATCGAGAGATAAATGTCGCCTGTTTGGTATAAACAGTTTTTGTTTCGATAGATAAAGTCTCGAAAGAATTTCCGAATTGAATTTCTGAAAATTTATGAATTTATGAAAATTCATATCCCGTGTTAGAATCAACAGATTCATTATCAAGGAGAATATTATAACCTGCATTAAAGAAAATCCTGCATCACAGCGCCAGATGATCACTGTTTTATCTAGAGATACTAACAAAGCTATTATCTATTAAATCTAAAATATTCATTCTTGAATCGATGATAACAAGATCTATGAATGATGTGGTTTTGGAACAAATGCGATATAGGATCTATGAAGTTGAAACTGCAACTGTTTCTGGCTGTCATGCATTCATTCGTTGACTCCTCATTTCTTCGCGTTTGTATCTCTTCAGATATCTTCTTCTTTCGAACAGTTTCACTCATGAAAAGCTAAATATCGTAGGATACGCGAAGGGAACAGAAACTCAATCGGATAGAAAAAGCCAAATATAAAACAATACAAAAACTATGTATATTATATTAATATCTCGAAATATAACATCCGTTTCGCTTCATATAGAACCGAGGAGAACAACAAAATTAAATAAAAAAAACTCTACGATTATTGTTACGCAAATTGCCAAATTCCATATGTTCGAAATTGAGATCTCCTGCAATAAAATAACAATTATTTAAAAAGATATATAATATATATATATAATAATAGAAATAATATCTATAATAATATATATGATATACATTATACAAGTACGTCTAATTCATTGGTAAACTCGGTCTTTGCTGAACAAGTTGCATAAACAGAAATAATAAAGAAACTAGTATTCTTGGCGATTCTGATTCTAACTATTGCGAACTTTATTTTAGTTCGTTTTACCCCGCTACTAATACTTACGAATCGTATTTATTTGTTTCGCTCTTCGTTAATATTCCACATTCTCTTTTGCCATTGCCTTTTTAACACTGACAATAAGCGTTGAGAGAGCAATCTTGATGTGAACAGGATGACCAAAACTTTTACACGAAACGCAACAAGGTTGATTTGTGTTATCCCTGCTTTCTTCGATACAGAAATCTGGATCAATACTTGCATCTGGATCGTAATTCATCGTTGAATTTAACGCTGCGACAGTCCGTTGCAATTAGAAGCAACATGACCTAAACGTTAGCAAGTCTTACATTGCATTTCGTTTGTCACATCTAATTTTTGGTGAACAGTGAATGCAAAATACTGAAAATCAACCGAAGATCAGAAATTGAAGAAAATATCAGGCTGGCTTTTGACACTAATCTCACCAGGCCCGGTCAAATAACTGGTTTTAAAAGCTGAGAAATCAATTAATCGGAGAATATAAAAATTCACGTAAAGCTAAATGAACAAAAGATATAACGATAAATGTACAATTTTAAATTAGATATTTAAACCAGTCATTTGGCTAGGGGTGGTGAGGTTAGTGTTAATTAAATAGTTTAGTAGTCGTTGAGCGACATTTTGAATATTCATTCGTATAATAATTAGCAAAATAACTTTTCTTCGTTGATTCCTCCACCATAATTAATTTCCATTATTTATATCCTTCATTACACATTTCTTAATTCCCCGTTCATTCAGGATATTTCTAAGAATAAAAATCATTAGATCGGTCAAAACTTCAGGTACTACGTCGTGATAATAAAAATGATATAGAGAAAATATCAATGGACCTCAAACTTTCAACCGTGAAAAAATTATTCTCTTACTACATTTTGGACTTAAAAATAAATATCGTTCCACTTTTATTATTTTTATATTAGTATTAAAAGCGAATACGCACTCAAAAAGCGCTTAAGACTTCATCTGCATACTGTGTCATTGCGGAACAGTAATTTTAAGTAATTTTTCACTTTCTCCATGCTGTTGTTTCAATCTTGCTTTGTTTAACGAAATTAAGATTATAAAGTGAGGTAACTAAAGTAATAAGTTAGACAAATGAGTCTGTGATGTTGCCAGTAGGGCTACGAATTATTGTACGATATTTGTAAATATCGACGTAGAGAAAGAATTGTGCTGCGCAATTCGAAAGATTCCTGCTGCGTAATTCGAAAGAAAGTGCTTCGTAGAATAGGAATGTTTTTGTTGATGTATACATTTCTTTGTCTAGATCGTTAACTGCGTAGCTGCTTGTGCCACCGGCTCTTGTGTCCCCCTTCCCCCCTTCCTCACACTTTGTAAGTTACTCGGCGAAACTAACGT
>NW_022883993.1:0-20684 GCF_011952255.1 Bombus vosnesenskii | reverse complement strand
GAAGCAACGGTTGGCGCTTCCATATCGACGATGGGAGTGGCTTCGGGCCAACGCGAGAAACGATCGATACACTTTGGATAATATCGATAACCTTGTGAATATGGCATGACGATAATGTCTAGTGTATGTGTTGGAACCGGCCTTCTAGCGTTTTGAACGTTCCGACATGCTAGGACACGTGCCTGGTGACTTTGCAGCGTTGACATGGTATACACTGTCGCGCCCAAGTTCGACAATCTTTATTAATGGACGGCCAGACGAAACGTGTTGTCACCAATTTTTGCGTAGCGCGTATTCCCGGATGGGAAAGTCTATGTAACGACTGAAATACGGCGCGACGTAACGGATCCGGTACGTACGGTCGCGAGGTTTCGTTCGTGAGATCGCAATAAATTCCGACATCCTGATCGGGAAATCGTATTTTTGTCAATTGCAGCGCGCTAGAGCCGGACTCAGTGATTTCGCGTAGCTCGGTATCGTCTTCCTGCGCTGCGGCTAACGTTTGATGATGGACGGATTTCCCGATCGCTTCTATTCGTGGTAGAGTATCGGCTACGTTATTGTCTACCCCTTTAATGTGTCGGATATCGGTCGTAAATTGTCCTACGTAGTCTAAGTGTCCAAACTGTCTCGGCGAACACTTGTCGGGATTTTTATCAAACGCGTATACGTTTATATACGCGTATACGTACGCGTAGGGGTTTCTGATCAGTATAAATCGCGAAATCTCTCCCTTCGACAGCGTGCCTGAATCGTTTCACAGCGGTGTACATCGCGAGTAATTCTCGATCGTATGCGTTCTACTTTCGTTGCGCGGGGGATAGCGATTTCGTCATGAAACCTAGGGGCTGCCAAGTATCGTTGACGCGCTGTTGAAGTACCGCTCCTATGGCGTAATCGGAAGCGTCGACCTTCTCCTTGCTGGTAAAGGGATCGATATTCCTGTTCTGTAAGGCTGCTCTGTTGACGAGAGCAGCCACCTCCGTATTGTCACTCAGAGCGGCTCTTAACTTGACCGCCACCTCGTTCACCGCCACCGACCTGTCGAATTCAATGAATATATGGCCGGCTCTCGTTTTACGCACCCCATAGCTCCTTCCAAGGTGCTTTCCGAACTTATTCATTAACCCGACGAATTTCCATCTTCAATTCTTGCCTCTTCTTTTTTCGATAACCTGTTGGCTACCTGACGTAACGTCGGCAGCCCTCCCTCTTTCTTCTTCTATCCTCATCCAACCTTCAGAATCCTCACTATAATCCTGTTCACTCCTTACCTTCCTGATTTTCCTCCCACACGCCTCGGCGTATGTGGCCTCTCCTCTTCGGGGCCTCTTAAGTTCCACTACTCTCATTGTTTCAGCCGGCGATACCACTTTCCTTTTAGGCTATCCGCCTTTAGTCATCATCGCTTCTTTCATTCTTTCTGTCCTGTCTACCCTTCTTTCGATCTCGATAGGCTCTCTTCTTCTCTTTCCCCTTCTAGCCTTCTGCTCTCCACATTGTTCCAAGGAAGACAGGATGCCTTTAATCAAATTTCCTATCTCCCTAATCCCCTCATCCTTATCTTTATCCAACTGAAATTTTTTGACTGAAACATTCAACATCTGCGCTACACCCGCCAAGGCTTGTATGAACCATTTCAGCTCAGCCCTGGAGATCATATCGACCCGACTTTATTCCTTCATAATAGGAACTTACATCGAGCCGACCGTACATACTCTTAAACGATGCCGCATCGACGAGGCGAACCACCACATATGTTCGACGCGACCCGCTAGCGCATGCGTCCTAACGTTACCCATCACGTAAATGGCGTCAGTTCTACACACGTGCGCGTCTTAATAGTAAATTTATTACGCGTATTACCGCTTCACAAAATAACGTCATCGCGAGTGTTATAATAACTCCGCTATAATTAAAGAAACGAATCTTACTCGCATGGCCGCTCGAACCTGCAATATCTACGGCGGATAGTGAAGCGTTCCCAGAAAGTGCACGTGCGTGTTAGTATTTGGTGAATATTAATTAATTGATTATTTCTACAAAGCTCATTATCGCTTATGCATTTACCGCAACGCGCGAATATCTTACATTACACGTTCCTCAGTGTGCTGTTTGTTCATAACGACAAGGTGAAATACGACAACAAAGTCGAACGCTACCGCTAATATCGCTATATACGCTAATATCGTCGCGTCAGTTATGGCGCGTTTCGACTCGCGGAATCTCTTTTCATATTTAGCCATCAGATATATCGCGATGAAATAAGGGAATACAGAGGTTAGGACAATTATCTAGTTTACTATTCGATGGAATTTTACTGCAAGTAATTTTTGAGTTATTTGTTTCTTGTTACTTGTTGTTGTTTATTTGTTTCGCTCTTCGTTAATATTCCACATTCTCTTTTGCCATTGCCTTTTTAACACTGACAATAAGCGTTGAGAGAGCAATCTTGATGTGAACAGGATGACTAAAACTTTTACACGAAACGCAACAAGGTTGATTTGTGTTATCCTTGCTTTCTTCGATACAGAAATCTGGATCAATACTTGCATCTGGATCGTAATTCATCGTTGAATTTAACGCTGCGACAGTCCGTTGCAATTAGAAGCAACATGACCTAAACGTTAGCAGGTCTTACATTGCATTTCGTTTGTCACATCTAATTTTTGGTGAAAAGTGAATGCAAAATACTGAAAATCAACCGAAGATCAGAAATTGAAGAAAATATCAGGCTGGCTTTTGACACTAATCTCACCAGGCCCGGTCAAATAACTGGTTTTAAAAGTTGAGAAATCAATTAATCGGAGAATATAAAAATTCACGTAAAGCTAAATGAACAAAAGATATAACGATAAATGTACAATTTTAAATTAGATATTTAAACCAGTCATTTGACTAGGGGTGGTGAGGTTAGTGTTAATTAAATAGTTTAGTAGTCGTTGAGCGACATTTTGAATATTCATTCGTATAATAATTAGCAAAATAACTTTTCTTCGTTGATTCCTCCACCATAATTAATTTCCTTCATTACACATTTCTTAATTCCCCGTTCATTCAGGATATTTCTAAGAATAAAAATCATTAGATCGGTCAAAACTTCAGGTACTACGTCGTGATAATAAAAATGATATAGAGAAAATATCAATGGACTTCAAATTTTCAACCGTGAAAAAATTATTCTCTTACTACATTTTGGACTTAAAAATAAATATCGTTTCACTTTTATTATTTTTATATTAGTATTAAAAGCGAATACGCACTCAAAAAGCGCTTAAGACTTCATCTGCATACTGTGTCATTGCGGAACAGTAATTTTAAGTAATTGTTAAGGAAAGCGAGGATTTGGGAATACAAATTATTTACTATATTTCCCACACAACAGTTATACAACTATATTACTCTCTGAAGAACGTCTTGCACGCACGCTGGTCGCCAACCGACTATCCTCGATTCTTCTAACATCTGGCAACAGTCTTTTGTCTCCACTAAGACCTTGACGCCCTCTGGCCCTTACACACACACTCTCATGTACAGAGTAAATGTATCACTTCCCTAACACGCCTCCTTACATTTATACTGTACACTTAATTTTATTTACATACTTGTCGAATTAACAAAATATTTAACATTTATCGCTTTATTTACATTTCTCTTATTTTACATTCATCCATGACCTAAACCTTTCAAATTTCTCTCTACACAGTGCCTTCGTAAAAATATCCGCAGTGTTTTCTTCTGTACTTACTTTTATTATGTTTATCTTATTTTCCTTTACGTACTCGTGAACGTAGTGGTAATGAACTTCGATGTGTTTAGAATTTTTTGTAAAAGTTCCGTATTTTGCTATACTCATTACTCCAGAGTTATCCTCATAGATTTTTACAGGGTTATCGTCTACATTTACATCGAAGATTTTCATTAGTTCTCTGATAGTCATTACTTCGCTCACCGCTTCCGATAGAGCAACATACTCTGCATACGTCGAGGCTTTTGTCACACACCTTTGTTTCTTAGACTTCCATCCAATTACATTTCCATACAATCTAATTACATACCCAGAAGTCGATTTCCTATCTATATGATCTCCTGCCCAATCAGCGTCCACATAACAATCTATCGTTTCGCACTTTTCATTTCTTTTATAATGTAGCCCTAAATCTCTAGTCCGGTACAAATATTTCAATATTCGCAAGGCATATTTAAAATGTGTCTCGTTACAACAATCTTGAAATCTACTCAGATAATTCACACTATAACTTATATCGGGTCTGGTATTTACACTAATATACAGCAATGCGCCAATTAAATTCTTGTATCCAATGTCCTCTCTATTTATCTCAGCTTTTTCAATTTTTAAGTTGGTCTCCATAGGTGTACAGTACAATTTGCTGTTATGTAATTTATATTTGTTTGCTAATGATTCTATGTATTTCTTTTGGCTTAATCTCATTTCATTTTTTAAATAATCATACTCTATATTTATTCCAAGATATTCTTTTACTTCACCTAAATCTTTCATTTCAAATTTATCAGTTAATAATTTTTTTACACTTTGTATCTTCCCTTTGTTTTTACTACAAATCAACAAATCGTCTACGTATATTAACAAATATACAACATTTTCTCCCTCTCCATAAGTATATAGGCACAGCTCTATATTGTTCTTCTTAAAACCTAATCTCGTCACATACTTATCAAAACACTCATACCAGTCCCTCGGACTTTCTTTTAACCCATAAAGCGCTTTCGATAATTTACAAACTCTATTCGTTCCGTCCGCATATCCCTTTGGTTGATTTACATATACCTCCGAGCTTACTTCACCATTTAAAAAGGCAGTTTCTACATCCATTTGCTCAATTATTAATCCATTTTGACAACAATATGATAGCAATATCTTAAAGGTCTGATTACTCGCCACTGGAGAATATATGTCATCGGCTACGTTTCTTTGTTGAAATCCCCTTACCACTAATCTAGCCTTATACCTGTCCTCTGATTTTTTCGTGTAAACCCATTTTACATCTAATACTTCTTTGCCTTTTACCCTTTCTACCAATTTCCAAGTTTTATTCTTATAGAGACATTCTATTTCCTTATCCATAGCCTGTTTCCAAACTTCATTATTTTCGCAACAAATCGCCTCCTCAAATGTACGAGGGATATCTACTTTACAATAATTTGCATGCATCTCGCAAATATTTTCCTTTTCTGGATACCTTACTGGAGTTTTCTTAATACGTGTAGATCTCCTAGGAGTGTTTGAGCTTTCAATACTACTATTATTTTCATCTTTCCTACCTTCTAACTCTTCCTTATCCATACCGACCAATGAATAGTTATCTTCGCTATCATTTCTATCTGCCTCTGATGAATTTTCCTCAAAACCGATACATTTAGTGTCTGTCTCTATGACCTCTACATGTCTAGCTATTGTTATTTTCCCACCTAATAAGACTCTGTATCCTACTTCACTATATCCTAATAGAATTCCCATATCTGCCTTCTTGTCCCATTTGGAAACTCTTTTTTGTTCTGGCCTTCTTACAAAAACTTTACTTCCATATAGATGTAGATTTTTAACACTTGGTTTTTTCCCGAAGAATATTTCAAAAGGTGTCTTTCTTTCTATAGTATTCGCTAATATTCGATTTTTCAAGTATGCCGCTGTACAAACTATTTCCGGCCAGTACCTTTTATGTACTTTCGCTTCCGCTAACAAGCAACGCGCCATGTCCATCACTGTTCTATTATACCTTTCCGCTGTCCCGTTTAATTCATGTACGTATGTTGGGCAATTATTTATTCTTATACCTTTATCCCTAGCAAATTTATAAATTCGATTATTTAAATATTCTTTACCATTATCGCATCTTAATATTTTTAACCTCTTGCCCGTTGAATTTTCGGCTTCATTTACGAACTGTACGAAAGAATCAAAGACCTCATCTTTTGATTTTATACAATAGATCCTAGCTATTTTACTATAATCATCGATAAATGAAATGAAATATTTTTCTCCATTGAATCCGGTGGTCTTAAAGGGACCACATACGTCCGTATGAATAATTTCCATTATTTCCCTAGCCTTAGTTCGATTATTTTTGAAAGGTAAGTTATGCATTTTGCTTTCTATACACACCCTACATTTCAAAAGTTCCTTTTCAAATTCATTCGGTATGCCAGTCACTAGCTGCTCTTTACCCAAAATCTCTAAATATTTAAAATTTACGTGTCCTAGCATCCTATGCCATCTTTCCTTTTTACTCATGCCACTACGTTCGGCGCTGTTTACTAAGTGCTTCTTCCCTTTCAATATACTTTTTATTCTATATGTCCCATTCTCTTTGAACGCTACAGCTGTAAGTTTATTATCCTCATCTATTACTTTCGCAATATTTCCTTTGGAAATAACCGTATTCTTATTGTCTGTTAGTTTACCTAAACTAATCAAATTTGCGGACATTTCTTTCGCGTAAAATACTTTCCTCATATTTATTTCATTTTGTTTTCCGAATGCTTCAAAATAACTTATAACATTCCCAACTTTTGTCGCTTTTATCGGTCTATTATCGCCTAAATATATATTTACCGGTTCTTTTAGGTCGATAGATTTATCGAAATAATTTATATTATTAATTATGTGATCGGTACAACCGCTATCTAATAACCACACTATTTCGTTCTTACTTATTTCATTCGTCTCACTGCTGTTTGCTGCGTGCGCCGTTGCTGTCCATATGCCTGCTCTTGAGTTTCCATGCTCGCCCGTGCCGGTTGTTGATTGACCATGAAAGTTTCCACGTCCTCTGCTCGTGTTGCCTTTGTTCCCTCTTCCTCTGTTTCGACCACGTGTTGGCCCATGCCAATAGCCGTTACTGCTTCCCGCTTGGATGCCATTTTGACACTCTCTCGCAAAGTGTCCTAATCTTCCACATCTGAAGCATCCTTCCTTTTTTGCAGAAAAGGCGTTGGTTTGCCTTTCTCCTCGATTGGATTTATTTTTCTTCTCTGCTATCTCTATTTTATTTTTTACATACGCTACCGTTTGATCCTCTTCTTTCAATGCGTCTATTATGTCCGCTATGTAGCTGTATTCTTCGGGTAACGTATTCAGCATGTAATTCAGCTTTTCCCTCTCACTTACTTGTGCGCCCGCACTTTTTAATTCATTGATTAATTTTTCAAAGTCGTTAAAGAATGATGCTGAATCACTGTAGTTCTCCAGTCTTATGTTTTCCAATCTCCTTCTGCATACGATCTGCAGTGCCGTCGACTCTTTCAAGTACATTTCATCGAACCTTTTTATTATATCATACGCCGTTTTTCCTTCCCTAACATACTCCAATTGTCTGTTCGATATTGCACTATAAATTATATTAATTGCCTTCAAGTCCTTTTTGTCCCAGTCTTCATCGTCTCTTTCGTTCTTCATTCTAGTTGTAACAACCTCGCATTCCTTATATTTGAGAAACATCGTGATTCTTTGCTTCCACATTCCATAATCCTCACCATCGAATATAGGTATCATGATTTCCGATCTCTCCATTTTAATTGATTCTTCTTTTTTTTCTTTTCTTACTCAAGCGTTCCTACGTGCTCGAAGTATATTTCTTTTTTTTTTCTCTGAAAGTTTTTTTTTCTTTACTGAAAACTCACTCGCAAGATCGTAACCACGCACTAAATATCTTGCAAAACTAGTAACCACGCTCTGCTACCATGTCAAGGAAATTGAGGATTTGGGAATACAAATTATTTACTATATTTCCCACACAACAGTTATACAACTATATTACTCTCTGAAGAACGTCTTGCACGCACGCTGGTCGCCAACCGACTATCCTCGATTCTTCTAACATCTGGCAACAGTCTTTTGTCTCCACTAAGACCTTGACGCCCTCTGGCCCTTACACACACACTCTCATGTACAGAGTAAATGTATCACTTCCCTAACAGTAATTTTTCACTTTCTCCATGCTGTTGTTTCAATCTTGCTTTGTTTAACGAAATTAAGATTATAAAGTAAGGTAACTAAAGTAATAAGTTAGACAAATGAGTCTGTGATGTTGCCACGATGGGCTACGAATTATTGTACGATATTTGTAAATATCGACGTAGAGAAAGAATTGTGCTGCGCAATCCGAAAGATACCTGCTGCGTAATTCGAAAGAAAGTGCTTCGTAGAATAGGAATGTTTTTGTTGATGTATACATTTCTTTGTCTAGATCGTTAACTGTGTAGCTGCTTGTGCCACCGGCTCTTGTGTCCCCCTTCCCCCCTCCCTCACACTTTGTAAGTTACTCGGCGAAACTAACGTACAAGGAGTCATTTAGTCGTCTTATTTCGTACCGATAACATGGATCGTGTTGCGTCAGGTTTGCAACATATTCTAACGTATTGGCGGCGTCGGTCTTTTATTACTCTAATAATTTAATCCAATTAAATAATCACACGCGAAAATAATAAAATTTTATCACATAATTTTGTACGCGACGTTAGAGTTCTTGTTCGCCGATTATAATTTTAACGCTCACGGTAATGTGATCCTATTTCATATTCTTTTGAATATTCTTTTTCGGTATTAGAGTCAGTGCATCTCTCAAGAGGACAAAGCTTCTGCAGGAGCTCAAGAATGTAAGTAGTTTTAAATATTGTATTTCAGTTTGTTCTCTTATACAATAAATTTATTATACAATAAAAATGATTGATAATTTAGAAAACTGTAAATGCCCTCTTTAATTGAAATAAAGTCTTAAAATCTTAACATTAAAGTACAATAAAACTGGCTGATACGCATCAAAAATCACTGAATATGTTGTTCTCAAACTTTTATATTAGAGTTCCAATTTACATATTTATTAGAGTTTAGTCTTTATTGTTGCTAAAGTTTCACGTTTGTTATTATGTGTTACCGATTTTAATATCTTATGTTTTGTTATAGACATATCACTACTTCAACTTCGTCATCTTCTTCAGGAGTGTTCTAACAGTGGCACAAAAGCCAAGTATGTAAGTATTTTTACATACTTACTTTCAGTTATGTCTATTCTGTATATTTTTCTTTGATCACTATCAATGCAGAAATACAATTTGACTGAAAATTTAGGAGGATAGCATTTTCTGAGGTTATTTTTTCGTTAAAATAAAATAAGAGTTAAAGTCTTAATACCGAATTATAAAACAAATGACTAACATACTACAGATTATTTTAGATTTTACACATTCATATTAGAGTCTCAGTTTTTATACTTATCAAATTTTATTAGAATTTCAATCTTTATTATTGCTAAAGTTACTAAAGTTAATAAACCTTCATTTTTCATTATCTCCAACTTTTCAAATAGTCAGCGATCACTCATCCTGTTTTGTTTCGTAACAGATTTTTCGCAGTCTGCATTTCTATTATTAGCCTTTCAACGGTTCCTGTCTGATGTTAGTCTCCCGGATGAAATTCGCTGGGATAGCGCAGCATCCACGGTAACGTTCTCTGTTTGTCTGCTTCGAACGGTGAGTCGCATGCATTTCTGTTCTTCTGGTCACTCAATTATGCCGTAGGATAAAAGACCCGAATCGGCACGGGTGACTGGTTGTATTACGTAGAATTCTTTGCGAGCATAGTGAACGCGGGTATCTTTTATACCCGTGAGTAGTAACGCTCTTTTTTTCAAATTTATTAGTTTAAGATAGGTCTTCTTGCACAGCGCGATGATAATAATTAGTTTTTTAATAATTAAGTTAAACATATACACTTGAGAATATATTCGCGTTATTTATAAATATGCATGTTAATATTCCGTATGAATATTTGCAAATGGCAAATATCTACACGAATATACTTGATCTTTAGCAATGAATTAATCGTGACAATATTAACCCCTTAACCTACAACTACGGGCATAGCCCGTAGTGCGATGATCGAACCAAACGTAAATATTACGGGCATAGCCCGTAGTACGATGATCGGACCAAACGTAAATATTACGGGCATTCTCAAACATAAATCGTAGGTTAAGGGAATAAGTCGCGTTCGTTTATTTCACTTCTCCTAGAATTTAAAATATCAGTTAATCAAAGCAATAATTTTGAACACTGCTTCTGCATTTTCGATTATGTGCTTTGATAAAGAGATTATCTGAGATTATTTCTTTCTTAGTAATATATTTAGAGTCAGTTATTCCATTTGATCGAGTCTCAGTCTTTTTCGCTACCTTCTCTGCAATATTAAAATTTTGTTCTGGTTTATTAAATTAATACAGTAGTGTTACTTAGTTACTATTAAATTAATAAAGTAGAGTTAATCAGAATCGAAGTAGTAAAATACAAAATGAAAGAGCGTTAGTCCGTTAAATAAAAATTACACAAACTAATCATCTTCTCAGATCAGGATTTTCAAGTTTAATCCGTGGAGGTGGACCTGTGGCCGGGTAGACGCGTTTTCGAGTGACCAATCTATTTCAGAGAATTTCATTCGAATAATCGTCGGTAGAACTGACGCGAATGAAACATGTCATCGTCTCTGCCTTTGCCCGTCGATTTTTCGAATTTCGTGATCGTGATCGCGAGTGGTTTTCGAAACGAACGTTAATATTGCTCGAGCATGCACGTGCGAACAGACAGCGATCGCTATATGATCGTTGTTCATCCATGAGTACTTGGATCAGCTTCCGCGATTTATCTTTTTATTTCACCTTTGTACTTTATTTTTTGGTTTGCTATTTAGAAAGTCTCGAGCTTAGATGTAAGTTTCAGCGGGCATTGCGCCCGAAGGAAGAAGAGGCTATGAGCCGAAGAGACCCGGCAAACTGCCATAGAAGAGGACAACTATCAATGACTCCTCAACCTCTGGATCATCCAGGGCATGGGAAGTCATACTTGTTACTACTTTGTCACTATGCTCGCTTTTAGTATTTGTAGTAGTAGTAGTAGTAGTAGTAGTAGTAGTAGTTCTTTTTTGGCCGATGAAAGGGAAGGACGTAGCGGGCTAGAACACAAACTAACCAGACGAGAATGGGTGGAGACAGCTCGGGGAAACGCCAGTTACTTGAGCGATCACCCCAGTTCAAGTACATAATAGTTATATCGACAGTGAAACTATGTCGTTACCGTAATTTTAAAAAAGTTATTCTGTTTTAAGGCGTGACGGAATATTAATTAGAGTAACCATACGTAATTACTTTCATTGCTGTAACATTATAATGTAATGGGGAAACCCGATATTTGGAAAAAGAGCGTCCAATATCACTTTTTTAAAGCATTGTCCGCTTTTAATGGAAATAAAATAATCGTTCTTTTCGGTGTCATTTTATTCTATATTAAAAATGAAGTTTGTGTAGCATCGGTTTTATAGCATACTCGTAAATATCGCGATTCTATAAACGAAAAGAAATTCTAACTAACTTTGAATATCTCAAAATGATATTGCAGATAACTATTCTATTGTTGAAAGAGATCATTCTGAATGGCAAGATCGTGGCTTGAAAGTTAACATCTTGTCTCTGAACGTGCGTGTCATAAAACGACCTACGAAAATTCTCACAATTTTTGTTCCTCCCGGCGAAACAGTATTGACGTAAAAGAAATTTATCGTGGTTTACGTTTCACTTTAAACGTTAGGATAATAGTGCAAGGATAATAATATAGTAATCTAAAAATAGAAAGTTGATACTTGGTTGAATAATTTGTTTTTGGGGTTGATTTATGGTGATATTGATATGGCGGATGAGAGAGATCCCACCCCAAAACGGCCCTGCTTCGTCTCACGACCCCAACCACAAAACGCCATAAGTCGCCCCTGCATCCCGCCAACCTGCCAAAACGCAATACACGCGTCGTAGATTCTTTTTAACATATTCCAAAAAAGTTACGTACCAGCATTCAAAGTATCACAAATTGTACCTGTTATCTAAATAATTAGTCGATTATTTTAATGTGACATTTTCAGTATTTCAAACAACTTGGAACATGAACATTTTGGCGGAAGAGAAGAATGATTATTAAAATTTAAATAAGATCCAATGGAGGAAAACTTATCATTCGTACGCATTACAATGTACAATTCACAAAATAATTTTCTTTCTCATTTTTGTCCTAATTTTCTAAACGACGTCTAGGATTTCGTGTATTTAAGCATTCAGTGTTTCTTAATTTTTTACATATGACACATACAGCATGAAGGGTGGGCGCAATCTGGACAGGGTTCAGCATACAGTGCTTGTGACGTTACTAGATTCTGCTGAGTCTTTTCATACACATGCAGCATATCTACATACTTGCTCAGTAAATGAAAATTCCACTTTCATAGTAAAATGTTTTAGCAATGTCGATCGTTATTTACAGTTTTTACTATGTCTCCTGCCAACACGCGCTACAAGTAATCCACGGTGATAAAAATATACGGACTTCGGCGACCTGCCGATTCCGACGTTCCATCGATATAAACAGAAACCTATTTCTTCTACTTCGGACACTTATTACGACGTAAAATTTGTTGCCTACATTTTTATTTACACTCGAACTACCTTGTATTAGGTGTCGTTGAAATCGTCCCAACACGCTCTGAAATACTACACATAAAAAAAAGTAGGGCAAATAATTAGCAAAAATGCAGACGACCTTAAAATCTTTGAAATCTTTTCACCCACGAAAGATTGTTACTACCACATTATGGCATCCTCCGCGCTGTATATCTTTTGTACAGTATATACAGGGTGGTTGGTAACTTGGTGGTACAAGCGGAAGGGGGTAATTCTACGCGAGAAAGAAGTCGAAAATACAGAATAATCGTAATTGTATCGTTGGCGTCTGTTAGTCCAAATATCCGGTACATTCTATTAAAGTTATTTATTTAGAACAAATTGTGCATATATGACGATAGTGTCGTTTGCAAACAAACTTTTTCGAACTGTTATTTTCTCTTTTATTTACATATGTAACATCTAGTGTATACATCGTGTAATATAATTTTGTATCAACGCGTTCCTAAATTTTGGAATGTAGACCATAAGCATCCACTGCCGATATGCTCAGCATGTTTCAGAAACCTTATTGGTTAATTATTATAATTTCGAACAAGAACAAAGCTGTCATAGCGTAATTTTATATTTATTTATCTTTCTATTCGACTTTGCTGTCAGTCAAGGTTTCGAAATATTTCCCTTCTATGATTGATTTCCATCGTTAACTTGTGTCTTAACATTACTGGATAAAAAAGAACCAAAGACTTTATATGTAAATATTTCGATAGTCTTTTGTCAAAGGTATAATGCTAAGAGAACGCAAACAAGCATATGCGTAACAATGTTGTGAGATACTTTCAAAGCAAGTTAAAGTCAGCAAAGTTGAAAAAAAAGGAGTAAGGACAAAAACCTGAAGATCGCAGCAAGGTTAAGCAATAACATCCAGTTCTAAGTCCTTTCTCTTTACTTTTGTTGCTTCGTTTGATGGTTTTAACGACAGACACTCTTTTAACAAATTACTTGAATCGCTTCTTACTTTTTATTTCTGCAAACAGTTTATGTTAGCTATGCTCATAAAAAATACTACTAATTAATAATTTTAATAGGGGGAGAAAAGTTATTCCACTGAAATATAAAGTTCAATTTACCAATATGCATTGAATGTTTTTAACTTTGCACTTATATTAATTTAAGACAACTATAGAATGTTATTAATTAAATAAATTTAAATAAATGCAATAAGTATCAATCTTACATGATATACTAAGATTCAAATATTTCCTTTCGTGTTAGAATTTGATTAAGTAGAAAGTTGTATTTTCTAATTTTATTAGATGATCTTTGAATTCTGTTTGTGAGCCGCATAAACGTAAAATCCATGCTTTGTGCTCAGAGGCACAGATAAATTAAGGTAAGAACTACTTTTCATAAATTATAATAAACGCATAGTACGTTTAATTATCATAAATACAAGATATGGTATATTAAAAATCAGTAATTACATAGAGATTATTTCTCAGTAGCTGTAAATTGCTAAAAAGAGAAGACGATCACCTACAGGCGATGCTAGTACTGAAAGAACATTATAATACATCAGAAGAATTTGTTTTGCGCTTCTATAATACCACATTAGTATTCCAGGGATGAACGTGCTTTATGAGAACGTAACGTTCTTCTAATAAAATACCTGATTTCATAGTGACTTTGGTCTAAATGATATTTTACGAAACGCTCCAGATTCGTCATTGTATTGATCGGAAAATAGGCAAAACAAAATTATAAAATTCTATCTCGCCACCTGGAAATGATCCTAAAAACTTGTAAAAAAAATGCAAACTAAGCGAAAGAAAACTTTGAATAACCTACTTTGAATAAGCTCTATTTGGTTTTGGCTCTTCTCTTGGATGAACTTTTTGGGTGAAGAAATTTCTAATAAAGGCACGGAAAAGAATTCTCTGATGATTACAAGATAAACATGGAAGATTATTTGACTCAAGTCGCGAGTTCGAGATTTACGTAATCAGATGGAGAGCCTCTGAAGGTGTTAAAAATCTGAAAACTGTACAACTAAGCAAATATGAGCCCGCCAGGTTTTCATTCTTTAATTTCTTTAATTTAGATATTTTACTTGTCAGTTTTCATTCTTTAACTGTCATCCGACAATGTACATTAAACCCCATTTCCATTTTCCACAAAAAATTGTCAATTTTTGTAATCTAACGTTTCATTTTTGTTCCCAATTTTGTTCGTTTTTACTTTATGTTAACATTTTACAGTTCCCTTCTCCATAAATTATTTCAGCCATTTAGAAGGTATATTTCGGGAATTCCAATTGTGTACATCAAAACTAAACGATATCATGTCTGTGCTATTTTCTTGTGCCGGAACATTTGATTGCTTATTTGACGCAGAAAATAATTTTCTTCTTTTTTGTACATTTTTAGATAAAAATCATCATTATTAATTTCTTTAATTTGCATATTATACTTGTCACTTTCCAGTCTTTAACTGTCATCCAACGATACTTTTTATATTAACAAAAATTTATAAACAATTTATATTAAACCGCATTACGAGATAAAAGGATCTTTTCAGCTAGGCATTTCCATCTTCATAAAAAATTGTCAATTTTTTGGAATTGCATCGTATTATCGTGGTGAGTGAGCATGTGTTGCTAGTGTTGTAGCCGTCACTATTTTCGTTCGAGGACTATCGAAGGTCGATCGTTTCCACAGATTCCTTCCGTCGTAAACCTCGTTCTTCCTTCTATCACGTTTCAAGGCATAAGGATCGAGAACGGGGTTTGCTGCCATTTCAAGCGCGCCCCGCATTACTCGTTCTCGTAAGTTCAAAATTCGTTGAGCGCTTTGCTTCGCGGATGGCGAATCTTCTCAGCCTCTACTGGTAGATTGTCTTCGTCTTCTTTCGTTTCCAATGGCAGCATCCGCCTTGGATGAACGATGCTGCTTCCTTGGAATCTCCACTATGTCGCCTATCCGCGTATTCCATTAGACCGACCTCAGTCAGAATTTTCTTCGTATACATGGAACAATTTAAGCTATATCGAGCATGTACCACGCGTTATATCGTCTGTCTTTGTCTTCCGCCACTATACTCATCGTAATTTTTATTCCAATATGGCTTATCGCGTAAAAGTTTTTTATCACAAACAAGTTGCTTGGTCGAAAACTGGAAACATCAGCAACTATGGTGGAGCTATTGAAAAGCTAGCTTCCTGTTTCCATGACCAAGAAATATGTTGTCAAAATCGTCATTCTGAACAACTTTTTCTTATACATATAATAGGCTCCGTTTTAGTTTTAGAGTTGTACACAAACGTATGTTTGATAGTGTATATGAATTTTCTTTTTATATTTTCTACAAAATTGTACATTAACATAACATAATACATTAATCGTACATTAGACATAACAAATCTACTGATTAAATACTTATTCGTGTAGCTTAGTATTTTTCCTTCTTTTTTAATGTTACTGGATTATAATCGCCTATTTAACTAACCTGGAATTCCTTGGAATTCAGTGATTGTAATTTTTGTTACTTTTTCCAATGTTTATAATGTATGATACTGTAATATCGTAAGGTAGTTTGAACTAGAGATCGGTTGAAAATAGAAAAAAACCGTATACGTCGACTTTCTGTGGTTCGTTTACATTTAAGAGTGCCAACGTGATTAAAGTCACCTAGTTCTTACATAGGTGTGAGGAAAACAATAGACAACGTTAGACGAGAAGGACGGTTTCGTTTTTCAAGGCGTCGAAGAGTAGAGTTGATAGAGCTGGGGGGGGGGTAAGGTTAATTCGTACAAAAAAAGGCATGTTTTTGTGAATTTTTTCTGACGATACAGTTAAAATTTCTTTTTTAAAATCAATAGTACATTGAAGTATGACATTCGAAGAATATTGTGTAAAATTTTCACGGAGAAATATTAAAAAATACGGCAATGGCAGCAATTATTCGGACGTGTCTCGGAAAAAAGTATAATTGCAGTACCCCTCAGAACTTGGTGCTGGAGCATCAGAAATCAAAAAGTTGAAGTTTATTCGTTAGGCAACAGCCTTCCCCAGGTAACGCTGCGAAGGTTTTTTTCGAAATTTTAATTGTTAACTTTTTCCGAACACTTTGAAGGGTAAAACGCGATTTTGTGCGAAAATTTTCGGCTAATTTGTTATTTCAAAATAAAAATAATTAACAAATTTGAAAAGTTTCTGTAGCGTTACCTGGCAAATTATGTACAGAAATAGTCTTCAAAATTTCAAAAGGATGGGTGCAGTAGTTTTGAAGTAATTGAGGGCACCGACTTTGAAAACGTGAGTTGTGGGGAAAACGCTTTAAAGTTTTGAACACTAAAAAATCTGGTATAAAACGTTCATAAACGAATTTTATCGGCTTACCTCTTCACTAGCGTAGCAATTGTTGAAAAGACTAATAAAAAATCAATTATCCTATAATATTTTTCACGATCTTTCGTAACCTGATCTTCAACGGTCACTTATATTTTTTTATCTGACGCGCTACTTGTTAAAGTGCCTTCGTATTATGCGGAGGTGCAATTTTTCTAGGTCGCTATAATCTCGAACTAGTTGATTGTCTATCAGATCTAGTAACTTTTAGGCATTTTAGTAATAATTTAACACAAACTTAATGAAAATTGAATATTTACTCCTACATTAAATTTTTTACTCTACACTGACAAAATATACAGTACAGGTATAAGGAGGTTTGTACTTAAGTCGTTAAGTACTATAAATAGATCTGGAGGTAAGATTAGGTATTATATGGAGAAAAAAACGTCTGCGAAGTAACAATAGCACGCTTGGATCGGGTAGGTAATAAAATCCGCCATGTACAAAAATACTCGTAACTTCGTCAATTTTGTTCCAATCGACTTGAAATTTTGACACAATATTCTTAAGATGTTATGCATTCAACTAAAAAATGCAAAAAAAAATTTTAACCCCCCCCCCCCTAATCGAGACACCGAAGAGTAGAGTCGAGAGAATTCATAGAGTTGTTAGAGAGAGAGAGAGTGTGTGTGTGTGTGTTAGATTCGTTGTGACGACAGTGACCAAATAACTGTAAAGTTAAATAAATATCGTTTTCTGTCCAATTTATATTTGTATATTCACTTTAATATTAATAAATTGTGAGCAACCGGGAAAAAATTTCCATCTTTATTTTCCGATATTACAACACCAAACATAATTTTCAGTTCTTTCTGATTCTTTAATGACAGATGATTGACATTTTTTGCTTCACTGACGTGTGACAATCGCAAAAATTTTCAGGGTCCCATAATTATGTGTTGAAAATGACAACGTATTTTCTCGCTCGCCATCTATATGCTGACGGCTAGTTACAAAAGGGAATAACTAGAATATGTTACTAGACACGGCCGATAGACCAGATCGATAGTTTAAGACATCCTTTTCGTTCATTCGTTCGTGTCCCTTCCAAGTGTGTGCAATAAATGTTTTTCGACTCCGAGAAATGTGGTGTTTTCCATCCGAATAATAAAGTAATAACTAAGGCGATCCTACCTCTAAATATAGATATAACAACATTATGTTACCATAGTTTAGAAAGACCTGCCCTAAACATCTCAACTCAAAAGTTATAACAGTTAAAAGTTAGCTAAATTATTAGGTTCTTCCAAAAGTTACTTTCATTTTATGAGGAAATAGTAGATGCACGACATTTTTTGTTTTACATTATTTTACTGAATTATAATTAAGTGAATTATAACTATTAAATATAATCCAATAAAATAATATAATAATTTTAACAACAATTTTTAATAATTAGTTTTGATAATAATTAATCAATTATAATTCGAAAAGAGTCGAATATAAAACGAAAGGGATCAAGAAATGCTATGGGATACTTACGCTATAACGAATGTTCTAACGATCTTTCATTGTAGTCCAAACGTTTTTCCATTCTTCTCTCTGGGTTACGTAGCTCTTTCGTTATGTCTCTTTCTGTAATTTTTTAATTTTACAGAATACAACGTTAGCACAAACGTTGAAGAAATATGAAGATACACTCCGAGATAACAAAATATAAAGCTTCAAGAGTGGAGATATGTACTGCGATATAACGAGATAAAAAATAAAACGTTGGATGCCTTGAGCCCTAGTAACAACGCAAGAACACACACTGTCTTTTAAGTTCCAATAAAAAGTTTGTGAAACTCAGAATGAGTATTATGAGCATGGATGCTATTTAAACGTCGAAATCTATGTAATAATACAAGGCAATTACTTTTTAACTTTTGGGATGCAATGTATAGGAATCGATGTATCTACCTGTTTGATTCGCATTATTAAAAATCTTGGAAGTAACTTTATCAATTCCAGGACAGATTTCCGGATGTACACACATCATCGAGAGATAAATGTCGCCTGTTTGGTATAAACAGTTTTTGTTTCGATAGATAAAGTCTCGAAAGAATTTCCGAATTGAATTTCCGAAAATTTATGAATTTATGAAAATTCATATCTCGTGTTAGAATCAACAGATTCATTATCAAGGAGAATATTATAACCTGCATTAAAGAAAATCCTGCATCACAGCGCCAGATGATCACTGTTTTATCTAGAGATACTAACAAAGCTATTATATATTAAATCTAAAATATTCATTCTTGAATCGATGATAACAAGATCTATGAATGATGTGGTTTTGGAACAAAATGCGATATAGGATCTATGAAGTTGAAGCTGCAACTGTTTCTGGCTGTCATGCATTCATTCGTTGACTCCTCATTTCTTCGCGTTTGTATCTCTTCAGATATCTTCTTCTTTCGAACAGCTTCACTCATGAAAAGCTAAATATCGTAGGATACGCGAAGGGAACAGAAACTCAATCGGATAGAAAAAGCCAAATATAAAACAATACAAAAACTATGTATATTATATTAATATCTCGAAATATAACATCCGTTTCGGTTCATATAGAACCGAGGAGAACAACAAAAATAAATAAAAAAAACTCTACGATTATTGTTACGCAAATTGCCAAATTCCATATGTTCGAAATTGAGATCTCCTGCAATAAAATAACAATTATTTAAAAAGATATATAATATATATATAATAATAGAAATAATATCTATAATAATATATATGATATAAATTATACAAGTACGTCTAATTCATTGGTAAACTCGGTCTTTGCTGAACAAGTTGCATAAACAGAAATAATAAAGAAACCAGTATTCTTGGCGATTCTGATTCTAACTATTGCGAACTTTATTTTAGTTCGTTTTACTCCGCTACTAATACTTACGAATCGTATTTATTTGTTTCGCTCTTCGTTAATATTCCACATTCTCTTTTGCCATTGCCTTTTAACACTGACAATAAGCGTTGAGAGAGCAATCTTGATGTGAACAGGATGACCAAAACTTTTACACGAAACGCAACAAGGTTGATTTGTGTTATCCTTGCTTTCTTCGATACAGAAATCCGGATCAATACTTGCATCTGGATCGTAATTCATCGTTGAATTTAACGCTGCGACAGTCCGTTGCAATTAGAAGCAACATGACCTAAACGTTAGCAAGTCTTACATTGCATTTCGTTTGTCACATCTAATTTTTGGTGCAAAGTGAATGCAAAATACTGAAAATCAACCGAAGATCAGAAATTGAAGAAAATATCAGGCTGGCTTTTGACACTAATCTCACCAGGCCCGGTCAAATAACTGGTTTTAAAAGTTGAGAAATCAATTAATCGGAGAATATAAAAATTCACGTAAAGCTAAATGAACAAAAGATATAACGATAAATGTACAATTTTAAATTAGATATTTAAACCAGTCATTTGAGTAGGGGTGGTGAGGTTAGTGTTAATTAAATAGTTTAGTAGTCGTTGAGCGACATTTTGAATATTCATTCGTATAATAATTAGCAAAATAACTTTTCTTCGTTGATTCCTCCACCATAATTAATTTCCATTATTTATATCCTTCATTACACATTTCTTAATTCCCCGTTCATTCAGGATATTTCTAAGAATAAAGATCATTAGATCGGTCAAAACTTCAGGTATTACGTCGTGATAATAAAAATGATATAGAGAAAATATCAATGGACTTCAAATTTTCAACCGTGAAAAAATTATTCTCTTACTACATTTTGGACTTAAAAATAAATATCGTTCCGCTTTTATTATTTTTATATTAGTATTAAAAGCGAATACG
>NW_022883992.1:0-21827 GCF_011952255.1 Bombus vosnesenskii | reverse complement strand
ATTCTATGTAATGTCACACGTTGTAACGTTATACTGTATAACGTAATACGGTGTAACGTTATTCTACCTAACATAATACGATATGAAGTTGTATTATAAAACGTAATAAGTTATAACGTTATACCATATAGCGTTATACTACAGAATGTAATACGTTATAGCGTTATACTATATAACGTAATGCGTTATTACGTTGTTCTGTATAACGTAATACGTCATAAAATTATACTATATAGCGTAGTAAATTATAACGATATACTCTATAACGTAGTACGTTATAATGTTACACTGCCTAACGTAATACGTTATAAAGTTATACTGAATAACGTAATCAGTTATAACGTTATTCTGCGGACGTCATGCGTTATCACGTTACTCTATATAATGTAATACGGTATAACATTGTACTATATAACGTAATACGTTATAAAATTATACTATATAACGTAATACGTTATAACGTTATACTATATAACGTAATACGTTATTACGTTGTTCTGTATAACGTGATACGTTATAAAATTCTACTATAAAACGTAATACGTTATAACGTTATACTACATAACGTAATACGTTATTACGCTGTTCTGTGTAACATAATACGTTATTGAACTATACTATATAGCGTAATAAGTTATAGCGATATACTCTATAACGTAGTACGTTATAATGTTACACTGCCTAACGCAATACGTTATAACGTTATACTATAAAACGTAATACGTTATAAAATTATACTATATAGCGTAATAAGTTATAACGATATACTCTATAACGTAGTACGTTATAATGTTACACTGCCTAACGTAATACGTTATAACGTTATACTATAAAACGTAATACGTTATAACGTTATACTATATAGCATTATACTATATAACGTAATACGTTATAACGTTATACCATATAACGTAATACGTTATAACTTAATTCTATGTAATGTCATACGTTATAACGTTATACTGTGTACCGTAATACGGTGTAACGTTATACTATATAACTTAATACATTATAACGTTATACTGTATAACGTAATACGTTATAACGTTATACCATATAACGTAATACGTTATAACTTAATTCTATGTAATGTCATACGTTATAACGTTATACTGTATAACGTGATACGATGTAACGTTATACTCTATAACGTAATACGTCATAACGTTATACTATATAACGTAATACTTTATTACGTTATTCTTCATAACGCAATACGTTATAAAGTTATACTGAATAACGTAATAAGTTATAACGTTATTCTGTGGCACGTCGTGCGTTATAACGTTACTCTATATAATGTAATACGGTGTAACATAATACTGTATAACGTAATACGTTAGAACGTTATTCTCTAAGACGTAATACTTCATAACTTTAAACCATATGTCGTAATACGTTACAACGTTATTCTGTGGAACGTCATGCGTTACAACGTTCCTCTATATAATGTATTACGGTATAACGTTATACCTATATAACGTAATACGTTATAAAATTATACTATAAAACGTAATACGTTATAACGTTATACAATATAACGTAATACGTTATAACTCAATTCTATGTAATGTCATACGTTATAACGTTATACTGTATAACGTAATACGGTGTAACGTTATTCTACCTAACATAATACGATATGAAGTTGTATTATAAAACGTAATAAGTTATAACGTTATACCATATAGCGTTATACTACAGAACGTAATACGTTATTACGCTGTTCTGTGTAACATAATACGTTATTGAACTATACTATATAGCGTAATAAGTTATAGCGATATACTCTATAACGTAGTACGTTATAATGTTACAATGCCTAACGTAATACGTCATAACGTTATAATATAAAACGTAATACGTTATAACGTTATACCATATAGCATTATACTATATAACGTAATACGTTCTAACGTTATACCATATAACGTAATACGTCATAACGTTATACTATATAACGTAATACTTTATTACGTTATTCTTCATAACGCAATACGTTATAAAGTTATAGTGAATAACGTAATAAGTTATAACGTTATTCTGCGGCACGTCGTGCGTTATAACGTTACTCTATAAGATGTAATACGGTATAACATTATACTATATAACGTAATACGTTAGAACGTTATTCTCTAAGACGTAATACTTCATAACTTTAAACCATATGTCGTAATACGTTACAACGTTATTCTGTGGAACGTCATGCGTTATAACGTTCCTCTATATAATGTAAAACGGTATAACGTTATACCTTTATAACGTAATACGTTATAAAATTATACTATAAAACATAATACGTTATAACGTTATACTATATAACGTAATACGTTATAACTTAATTCTATGTAATGTCATACGTTACAACGTTATACTGTATAACGTGATACGATGTAGCGTTATACTATATAACGTTATTCTATGTAACGTCATACGGTATAATGTTATACTACTTAACGTAATACGTTATAACGTTATAACATATAACGTACTACGTTATAGTGTTACACTACCTAACGTAACACGTTATATCGTTACACAATATAATGTAATACGTTATAACGATATACTCTATAACGTAGTACGTTATAATGTTACACTGCCTAACGTAATACGTTATAACATTATACTATATAACGTAATATGTTATTACGTTATTCTGTCCAACGTAATACGATATGAAGTTATGCTATAAAACGTAATACGTTATAACATTATACCATATAGCGTTATATTATAGAGCGTAATACGTTATAGCGTTATACCATATAACGTAATCTGTTATAACTTAATTCTTTGTAATGTCATACGTAATAACGTTATACTGTATAACGTAATACGTTATAACGTTATACCATATAACGTAATACGTTATAACGTTATACTATATAACATAATACGTTATTACGTTATTCTATATAACGTTATACGTTATAACCTTATTCTGCGGAACGTCATGCGTTATAACGTTACTCTATATAATGTAATTCGGTATAACGTTATACCATATAACGTAATACGTTATACCGTTATACCATATAACGTAATACGTTATAACGTTATACTATATAACATAATACGTTATTACGTTATTCTATATAACGTAATACGTTATAACGTTATTCTGGGGAACGTCATGCGTTATAACGTTACTCTGTATAATGTAATACGGTATAACGTTATACTATATAACGTGATACGATATAACGTTATACTGTATAACATAATACGTTATTACGTTGTTCTGTATAACGTAATACGTTGTAAAATTCTACTATAAAGCGTAATACGTTATAACGTTATACTATGTAGCATCATACGTTATTACGTTATTCTATATAACGTTATACGTTATAACGTTATTCTGCGGAACGTCATGCGTTATAACGTTATTCTATATAAGGTAAATCGGTATAACGTTATACTATATAACGCAATACGTTATTACGTTATTCTATCTAACGTAATACGTTATAAAATTATACTTGTCGGAGATAAGGTGACACCGGTGCCTTCCCTCTGAAACCTCGGGAAGATCCATAGAAACATTGTAATTAAAATCTACAGTTGTAACTAAACGATTTGCCGTCATTCTAACCAATTGTATTTGTTTAAGTCTTGTGACAATGAGCTTGGGCTCAATTCGATAATTGGTCGCCGAACGTGGCCGCGGTCAACGGGACCAACTCTCCATTTAACAAAGGCATTGAGTAATCCTATAGCACTCCTTAGAAGAAAGATTCGTAGCGGCACTTGGCAGTAAACATTCCAACGGTTTCTGTCCCGTAGCTTGCCACACGCAGATCCTATTCTCCGGGCAGGATGTTTACCAGATGTTGACGCGTCTCCACGGTACGTGATCGACTAGCACGAGGGCCGTCATAAACACTAATATCTAGTTACCTAAAATCCTTCAACAGATACACAGTCTTTGTCCCAGTTACGGGAAGACAGGAGAGACCTATTTTTCCACGAACGACGTCTCCCATTAGCAACCCTCCCTCAAGGGCAGCTAGCATCCTTTACTAACTACCGATATGGAGATTGGCCAATTAGCAGCAACGTCAATTTCCCTTACTTTCCGAACGTAGGTTATCCCCGACGAATCCGATGAACTCGTGTCCTTAGACACGCCCCATCATAGTTTTCCTCTGAGGTATCACCGGGACGGAAAGTCATTCTCTCTTGCGGTCTCATCGACGAAAAGGATTTACTCCTTACGGTCAGCGAATATTAACACAGAATCCGACTTAGATTTTTGCGAGTGCGTACGACTACCGTCCCATTGTCCGCGGATTCTTTATTGATCCTAGGATCATTGTCATTAGTCTCTCGGGTATCTAATTACCACGGTTACTTGTCCGGTTCTATGGTAATCGCATTTGCACCAGTCAATGTCTTCTCTATTGCATAACGACAATGTGTAATCCAAATGAAGATTCGTGTCACGCCCCCAACTTTAATTCTAATGTAAACCCGAAATTTAATCGGGTTAAAATTAGAATTTAAGGCGCGTAACGATTGTTTGTTCGACCAAGCGCGGGGAGACGTAGTCGCTAGGAGAGACGTCAACGGGGGTCGTAAATTACCGTTACGATTATAACAATCGACACCACGACTTGATCGATCCCCTGATTTCCGTTTAGATAATAGGGGTGATTGAGTTTGTATAACACTATGATTCACAGAATTATTAATTATATATTTCCAACACTTAGATTACACTGATGAGCATAGATAGATAGATAATCACTTATCGTAAGAAGATAAGATAGATATGTACGTTAGAGCAGGGCTCTTATAATTGGATTTAATGTATTAGTGGACGTAGCACTATAAGATATTTAGCAGAGGAAATGTATGCTCGACAATACCGAGACCGACTCTCGCCTTATGCTTAGACTGCCCCGATAGGCATTAGCGTTACTACTTAGTAGTTGACTTTTCCAACGATGTAGAAGAAGTGAAGTTGAGTGACGATGCTGTGTCGGAGGAAAGCTAGTGATGGGTGTGTCTAGCGCACGGGATCATCGGATTTCTTCATGACATTTTAGGTCAGGAGGTGAGGCCAGTATACATTGCCTCGGATTGGACAAACGAAGGTTGGAGGACTAAGAAGGGCCTTAACCGCCCTCGATAGAAAGTTGCTGGTAGGAAGCATCGTACGTGAGAAAAGCTAACTTTCCCGTGTCAAGCCGTAGTAAACAATAGTCTTTGGAAACTGATTTAGAAAAGACATTTGTTGGGTCTGATGGACTTTAGCAGGCAAGTGACTCGGGTGTATGACGGGTGCTTAAGGCTATTGAGGGTACGCCGTACGGAAGAGCGGACATCTGGTGTCCGTCTGGCCCGCGGTGTGTGACCTGGGCCAGGCAGAGAGTCGCCCGGCGTGACAACGATTCTTCGATTGAATTAGCCATCGTTTTACACAACAGAGATTATATTTACGCGAATATACAAGATTTTACAAAATATTATGAATACTGAGTTTAATGAATGATAAGATTAACAAACGATAAGTTTAACTAACGATTAGATTAAAGAATAATAAGTTTAACGAATAATAAGAGTAACGAATAATATGTTTTACGAATAATAAATTTAACGAATATTGAGATTAACAATTAATAGGTTTTACGAATAATGAATTTAATTAACACTATTAACAATGTTCCTGGGTTCAAACGAATCCACGGTCAACGGGATAACTCTTTTCTATGCGTAGAATGATTTTTAAACACAAAAATACGATTGCTGAGACACTCGGTAAATTGCTCGATGTATCACTTTCCAAGGCGATCACACGAATGAATATCTGATGAAAATCTTTTCGCTATACGACTGCATTTGTTTGTTATATGCTCGCTGGAGACATCGAGAAGGTTCCAATCGTTGTTGCTAGGCAATTTCTGTCAAAAGTTTGTTGTATACTCTTTGGAAACATCGAGAAAGATCCAAACGCCGGTACTAGGCAGTTTCTGTTTCGAGATTGATTCCTAATACGTGTGTCCCATTATATCGACATCTTTAAAGTACAATTCTATGTGATTTCTAGGGAGAACAATACAACCGATCCACACCTTCGTCAGGCAAAACGTTTATCCCGTGACCGTGGCTACGTTCGGCGACCAGTTGTCACCTCGAACCCACTTTCGCTATCACAAATATCGAACAATTACAAATGACAACAATTGCTTAATTACAGCTATGATAAAATCTAGGCTAAAGCATTAGAAGATTTTCCCAAAATTGCAAAGGGAAGGCTCTGGTTTTCCTTTCATCTCCGACATATATATATGACGGGTTTACATTACAATTAGGGTTAGGGGCGTGAAACGAATCTTCGTTTGGATTACACGTCGTCATTATGCAATAGAGAAGACATTGGCTAGTACAAATACGATTATCATAGAACCGGACAAGTAACCGTGGTAATTAGATACTCGAGAAACTAATGACAATCATCCTAGGTTCAATAACGAATCCGCGGTCGACGGGATGATAGATGAACGTACTCACAAAATCTAAGTCGGACGCGTAATATTCACCGGTCGTAAGGGGTTACGCTTTTTCATCGATGAGATCGCGAGCGGGAATGACTTTCCCGTCCCGATGATACCACAGAGGAAAACTATAATGGGGTGTGTCTAAGGACACGAGATCATCGGATTCGTCGAGAAAAGCCTTCGTTCAGAAAGTAAGGGAAATTGGCGTTGTTGCTAATTGGTCAATCTCCATATCGGTGGTTAGAAAAAGATGTTAGCCGTCCTCGAGGGAAAGATGCTAGTGGGAGACGCCGCTCGTTGAAAAATAGGTCTCCCCTATTTTCCCGTAGTTGGGACAAAGACTGTTTGCCTGTTTGAAGGACTTTAGTTGACTAAATCTTAAGATTTATAACGGGCCCTCGAGCTAGCTGAATATGTACTGCGGAGACGCATCGACATCTGGCAATCATCTTACTCGAAGAATAGGGTCTGCATGTGGCGAGCTACGGGACAGAGACCGTTGGAATGTTTACTGTCGAGTGTTACAACTATTTCCTTTTTAAGGAGAGCTATAGAATTATTCCATGCCTTTGTTAGACAAAGTCCTGTTTTATTTTCTATCCCAAGTCCCCGTCCTCCTCTATTCATATCGTTCGACCGACTCCCAGTAAACACAGTGAAAGTCAAACCGTCGGTTGATATTCTAAATTCTATAGAATTTACATATATATAATGTTTATTGCCTAAGAAAAATATAAATTACATATGTGTATTCACAATAAACAACGAATTTCTATTTGAAAGTTTTTTTTTATTTATTTATTTGGATTTTACAATTTGTCCAGTAGGACATTTGGTAAAATGTTGTAGCTGTATACTAATATAACATGTGGGTGGCTACCCCCAGCGGGGTACCACCATCGTGTTTGTTGGGTTATGTCCTCTGTGAGATCGGTTGGGTGTTTCCTTTTTAATCTTCTTTTTATGCTTGATGTGTCGACCGTTTCCGCTGCCAGCCGATTTAGATGCGTTGCTATTCTTTCTCCGTACCTTCTTGCACTTTTGTTGATCTCCTCCTTGACCGTTGGTATTCCCAGGTCTTTCCAAATGTCCTCGTTTCTAACGTACCATGGCGCGTTTACTATTGTTCTGAGTATTTTAGAGTGCGATGCCTCTATTTTGATTATATGGCTCATTGCTGCTGTTCCCCATAGTGTTATTCCGTACGTCCAGTTTGGTTTTATGACCATTTTATATATTTTTAGTTTGTTTTCTATGCTTAGTTTGGATTTTCGACTTGTTAGCCAGTACATTTGTCTCCTTGCCATCTGTATTTTGCCTATTGTTGCTGTAATATGCTGTTTCCATGTGAGTCGTGTATGTAAATGGAGTCCTAGGTATTTGACTTGCCTTGTTTGTATTATGTGTGTGCCGTTTAGTACAATGTTTGGTGGTTTCTGTTTTCGCAGTGTGAACGTAATATGTTTGCATTTATCGGGGTTTGCTTTGATTTGTTTCGCTTGAAGCCACTTTTCTATTTTTGTGATATGTTCTTGTAGTAATGTAACTGCTGTTGCAGGGTTAGTGCGCCTGACTAGTACAGCTGTGTCATCCGCGAATGTCAGTATTTTGCTATTGTTAGTTGTTGGTATGTTGGCCGTGTATAATTTATATAAAATTGGTCCTAGGACGCTTCCTTGCGGAACTCCTGCCTTGATTTCTTTAGCTTCCGAGTGTGTCTTTTTGATTTTTACTATGAAGCTTCTGCTGCTTAGGTATGATTTGATTAGTTGATATATCTGCCCCGAGAACTGTTTCCTGATTGATTGTAGTAGGCTAGTGTGGTTTATTTTATCGAATGCTTTTTCGATGTCCATAAAGAGTGCCGTGCAGTATTGTTCTGTTTCCAGCGCCTGTAGGATTTCATTGACGAGTCTTTGCGTTTGTTTTATTGTGGGGTGTTTGTTTCTGAATCCGAATTGGTGATCCGGTATTAGATGGTTCTTCTCTATTATTGGTTTTATCCGGTCGTAGATTATTTTCTCTACTATCTTAGAGAACACCGGAAGTAGTGAGATTGGTCTGTAGGACTTGGTTTCGTGTGGGTCCTTGCCTGGTTTGGGTATCATTATGATTTTTGCCAGTTTCCAAGCTTTTGGAAAGTATTGTATTCTTAGTATTGCGTTTACTATTATTGTGGTTTGTCTTATCGCTTTTGGCGGAAGGTTTTTCAAGATTTGGCTGTTAATTAGGTCGATTCCTGGTGCTTTATTGTTTTTTGTTTCCTCAATTATGTTTCTGATTTCTTGTGCGGTTGCTTTGGGTATGGTGATTGTCAGTTGGTGTACTAGTAGTTAGCGCATCCTCGTCCGTATGACTATTGTGGTTGCTATTGTTGATGTTGTGTGGGGTGAATGTATTGCCTAGGTGGTTGGAAAATTCTTCAGCTTGCTCTTCGTTGCTTCTTGCCCATGTGTTGTCTGCTCTTCTGATTGTTGGTACCATTTTTGTTGTCTTCTTTATTTTTTGTGACTTTCCATAGGGAGTAATTGTTGTTTTCGTGAGCAGATAGTGACTCGATGAACTTTGTGAACTCGTTGTTGTTGTGCTCTTTTATTTTGTTCTTTATTTATTTTGTGAGTTTGTTTAGGTGTTTTTTGTTTTCTTTTGTTCTGTGTTTTTGCCATTTTGCTTTCGCTTTTCTTTTTTCTCTAATTTTTTCGAGGATGTCTAGTGGAACTGTTTTTGTTTGTCTGTTGGTTGTTTCAGGTATAGTGGTTGCCCTTGCTGCTTCTTGGATAGTTTCTGTGAGTGTTGTTACTGCTTGATCGATGTGTTCAGGTGTTTTCAGTGGGATGTTGCAGCTGATTTTGCTCTCTATTATTTCTTTGAATATTTGCCATTTGGTGGTTTAATTGCATAGCTTCTCTGTGCTGCTGTAAAGTATTGGTTTGTTTCTGTATGAAATTATTATGGGCGTATGTTCGGAGCTAAGCTCGAGGCTGGATGCTATGTTTAGTTTATTTGCGTTTAGTCCCTTTGTAACTGCAAAGTCTAGCAGGTCAGGTATTTTGCTCAGGTCTGTCGGCCAGTATGTCGGTCTTCCTGTGGATAATATATTGACTTTATTATTTCTGATGTATTTTTCCAGGGTTCTGCCTCGAGGTGTGGTGATTCTTGATCCCCATAGCGTGTGCTTTGAGTTATAGTCTCCCGCTGCAATATACTTGTCACCTAAGTGCCGGAAGTAGTCTTCCCACATTTGCGTTATGATTTTGTGTCGCGGCGGTACGTATACTGCTGACAACTGCAGTTGGTTGCTGTTAGTCTGTACGGTAACGCTGGTTGCTTGTATATGTTCCTTACTGACCTGGCTGTGTAGGTGATGTTTAATGTCGTTTTTTATTACTACTGCCGTCCCTCCGTGTACTTTCCCTGAGGGATGCTCGGTGTCGTATATGGTGTAGTGCGGTATTTTTATGTAGCTGTTTATTGTGAGGTGTGTTTCTGAGACGAGTGGTATATCGGTGTTACTGCTGGACAGGAATGTTTTAGTTTCTAGGGCCCTTTGTTGTAGGCCGTTAGAGTTCCAGGCTGCTATTTTAAGGCTTCTTGATATAGGACACGGGTTTCCGCCGTTTGGCTATAGGCGTAGCCGTTCGTAGTTTTCTCTTCCCCACTTGCCGCACTTCTCCGGAGCACTGTTGCACACGCCCGTTTAGCTCGGCTGCTCGGGCAGAACTGTTTGAAAGTGGTTCTGGTAAAAGTGCCGTTACGCGACGGTACGACGTAGCCATACCATATTTTGTGTTGGGTTTACATTTTTAACATTACAGTTTGTAATTTAATTTAAGCCGTTTAAAAACCGTACTTTTACACGATATTGTCTTTTCTTTCTTTTTCCTTCCTGAAAATTTGGTCGCAAAACAGGACAGATCGGTGGCCTATTTTTACTTCTTGTGGGGCTGAGGTGAGCGGCGGGCGAAGGAGACGGAGAGGTGGAGCATGTCATGAAATGGTCCTTGCGCAGTAATCGCGTACAGATACCGCCCATAGGCTCAAAGCTTAACCAATTACTGAGCAATATTAATCCGTCCTCGTCACTATCTAAGCGGTCGCCGTAGAATTCGATAACGTTCACTCGTCATTCGTATCCGGTACGCAGTAGAGTGCGCGTTGTACATGAATTTACTGAAAGTTTTAATTTTTCTATCTAGAAAATTAACTTTCTATATTAAGTTTCTATAAAAAGAGATTGATTTAACGTGGATAGAGTTTTTGTACATAAAGGTTTATAAAATAAAAAGACATTCGCACGCGTACTAGCTTTGTGTAAATAATTGTAACCTAAAAATTTGTTCAATAATAGATAGGGTAATGCAGTAACCGGACAGGAAACTATTCTTCATATAAAGGTAAGAGAACACAAATATATTTAACCTTCTTATTTTAGGTGGCTTTTCATTTTTATTACATTTTTCGTTTCTATATACATAACATGTAGAAAACCTGTAGAAATCTTGTCGTATTGAACTACATAACTTTTGTATTTTCTCCGGTAACAATTTCGTCTTAATGTCCATAGCTATATTCCGAGCTATGAAAAATAAGCGATCGCTAGTTGTTTGCGCTAGTCGTTCGATTTTTGTCAAGCCGACTGGAAGTTAGGTTGTTCGCTTATGCTAATACAGTGCCAAACGGAAATATTGGCATAACCCGGATCATCGTACAAAATTTTTTTGTAAAATATAGCTTTCAACTCCAAAGTTTAAGTATGCCATGAATCATGAAGTTTAAAAATGATTATAACAAAGAAAAAACATAAAAGTACTCCTGTACAATGAGTTTTGGAAAACATTGATCGATGAACCGTTAATCTTATAAAGTGGAAAATCATCCAGCAGAGTTTTCTTGTGACAGTTTCCTTTTTTAAATTTTCGTCTCGTTCGCCATTATCGCAATCGAATAAATTTTGCTCATTAGATAAATATTGGAATTCACTAGCAGAAAAAGGGCAATTTCCTGGAAATACGTGTATTTTCATCTTTTTTTGCTTAATTCAGTTAAGCAGTGTACAATTATTTTTTACATAACAAACGATAATGCTTAGACTTGTCACGACTTCGAAATGATTCTCATTGTTTGTGCTTATGCTCGGAATAATTGTGCTTAGTAATTTCGTGGTCAATACCGTAATCTACTATATATGCATGAAAGTAGCGAGTTAATTGATTTATTAATTAAAATTTTTAAGAATAAATTATTTTTGGAGCTACGTAAGTCCTTTTCAGAGAAAGAAGGATTAACGCTAATTGGCCTCTGAATCTTCCATAGACATGTGTAATAGAAATAAATAAAATTTTTACTAAATAAATAATATACAATTTTCGGGCGATATCTTCTTCCCGTGTTCTAATTATATTTTCAATTATTTTGATTTTTCTAAGTGCACTCTTACGCATCCTTGTATATGCAACCCTTCCCTTATTCCCATTCCTGTTAATATTAGTTGTTTTTTAAAGCTTTTGTTTCATTCATTTTATTAGCTATCATTTTGTATCAAATTCAAGAATTTTCGTTGGCAGAAATTTAAGGTAAATGCATTTTATGATATTTAAGGAAACTTATTCTTGTTATTATTATTATTATTAACAAGTTCCATTTATTCGTTATCTTTCCTAATCATTATTTACTGTTACGATCCGGTTTTGATCTTCGGCATTCGTAACCGTTACTTATTATTCTCGATTTCGGGCCCTAGCTTTCTCAAATTGACGCTTGAATCAAAACTGTAGTTGCTGCCACCAGAAATAGTCGTTAAACTCTCGCGCCTTTCTAAAGTGCTACACTATTTTTAATTTTCAAACTGTCATATTCTTGATATTCTAATTCGTTGATATGACTGTAGGAGTAGCATTAACTATTGTACTAATACGACTGGTAAATAAACTCCACGTTCCAGCTTAGCTGCTGTGGGTAGGAGAGTACTAGCGCGGGAAGGATTAAAGTTTTCTAGGAATAAATAAATAATTTCAATGTCTCGTAACTGGTAATTTATTCGATTTTATTTACTTATATATTTATTATCAAAATTCTGATCTTAACTCTCTATGTAGTTTATAAAACGAGAATAATTATCGCTTTCCTAAACTATTGGCAATGCAGCCCTAGATCGCGTTCGGGTATAGGTGAGTTCGATGGATAAAACTAATTTCTGTTTGTTCTGTAGTTTCCTAATTTTAAGGTATTCCTAATTTTTTCTAATTTTTTCTTCTTCTCTTCTAATTTCGGGAAACGTTTAGTCAAACGTTTTTTGCACGTTTCCTGCTGGTATAGCCTCTACCTCTACGATTCCTTCTTGCTTTTGGCATTTCTTTTATGTGTATTGTCGATCGCACTTCAGAAATATTGTTGTAGATGACTTTTGTAGACAATGTTTCATCGTGAAATGTATTAGACGAGATTGCTCGTTGTTGAAATTGTCGAATATATTTAAAATAATTGAATAAATATGTATGCAAACCATAATCGCTAAGACGCCCGTACAGTGTATAAGTCGCAAAGTAAGATCGCTAATAAATATTCGATAGATAACTGGTTGATAACTCTAGATAATTATATTCTTTTCGGTTGGGTCCGTTTATTTATGCTGATCGGGAGAGAACCGGAAAATCGAAGTCTTCTACGTTTGACGGTTGCACGAAGCGGCGACATTGTTTTGCCCGGATATTATTTGTTCTTACATTACTTGGAACCTAACGGTCTTGATACTCCGAGGCAAAACAACAACATCATTTAAATTGTGTTCTGACTCATGTGCCGCTACATCACCCCCTACCAGTGATAACGTTTTTATTAAGTTAAACTTTTGAAATATTTACAGAGTTTCTATTTGTCATCGTTATTTTCTTTTTTTTTTAATTATCGATACACTCGATCCGACAATTTACGACGTCTAACCGAAACCTGCCGGGAACTGATCGATAAAGCGGACCCTACGTCCGGACCGCGCAACATACCTATTCAGGGAGTTTTCTTCCGCGATTCGATCGCTGCTTGCGCTGTTTTCGTCGTTCGCGTTCGCCTGATTTACCGGAAATAGTATGTCAAGAGATACGGCGAATTTTCCTTATACTGCAAACGCCGGTTGTAGACGGTCTGTGGAAACCGTTACGTCGCGATTATTAATTTCGGCGGTGTAATTTTTTCGCCTCTTTTTATGACTTCAAACGTTCCGTCATACGGCGGCTGGAAAGGGCCCCCTATCGCGTCATGACATAAGAAAACATACGGTTTCTAATTCTAAGAAAACGAAAATTTTCTTTTCGCCATGATGCGTGACCGGATGCGGCCTGACCTTCCCCATCCCTTCTTTAAGCCGGTTCGCGTACTCCGAATTGGCCTGTTGCTCGGTTGCTATGAAAAATTTCGCCGGCAATCGTATGCCGGTGCCGTAAATCATTTCGGCTGCCGTTGTGTTTAAGTCCTCCTTTATCGCGGTTCGAATGCTTAATAATATAATGGGTAAAATGTCGATCCAGTTGCTCGTGTCGAGACACTTTATCGCCGCTTTTAATTGTCTGTGTAGGCGCTCTACCATCCGAGCTATCCAAGTGGAAAGGACGGCCGAAGCAACGGTTGGCGCTTCCATATCGACGATGGGAGTGGCTTCGGGCCAACGCGAGAAACGATCGATACACTTTGGATAATATCGATAACCTTGTGAATATGGCATGACGATAATGTCTAGTGTATGTGTTGGAACCGGCCTTCTAGCGTTTTGAACGTTCCGACATGCTAGGATACGTGCCTGGTGACTTTGCAGCGTTGACATGGTATACACTGTCGCGCCCAAGTTCGACAATCTTTATTAATGGACGGCCAGACGAAACGTGTTGTCACCAATTTTTGCGTAGCGCGTATTCCCGGATGGGAAAGTCTATGTAACGACTGAAATACGGCGCGACGTAACGGTTCCGGTACGTACGGTCGCGAGGTTTCGTTCGTGAGATCGCAATAAATTCCGACATCCTGATCGGGAAATCGTATTTTTGTCAATTGCAGCGCGCTAGAGCCGGACTCAGTGATTTCGCGTAGCTCGGTATCGTCTTCTTGCGCTGCGGCTAACGTTTGATGATGGACGGATTTCCCGATCGCTTCTATTCGTGGTAGAGTATCGGCTACGTTATTGTCTACCCCTTTAATGTGTCTGATATCGGTCGTAAATTGTCCTACGTAGTCTAAGTGTCCAAACTGTCTCGGCGAACACTTGTCGGGATTTTTATCAAACGCGTATACGTTTATATACGCGTATACGTACGCGTAGGGGTTTGTGATCAGTATAAATCGCGAAATCTCTCCCTTCGACAGCGTGCCTGAATCGTTTCACCGCGGTGTACATCGCGAGTAATTCTCGATCGTATGCGTTCTACTTTCGTTGCGCGGGGGATAGCGATTTCGTCATGAAACCTAGGGGCTGCCAAGTATCGTTGACGCGCTGTTGAAGTACCGCTCCTATGGCGTAATCGGAAGCGTCGACCTTCTCCTTGCTGGTAAAGGGATCGATATTCCTGGTCTGTAAGGTTGCTCTGTTGACGAGAGCAGCCACCTCCGTATTGTCACTCAGAGCGGCTCTTTACTTGACCGCCACCTCGTTCACCGCCACCGACCTGTCGAATTCAATGAATATATGGCCGGCTCTCGTTTTACGCACCCCCATAGCTCCTTCCAAGGTGCTCCTAGCCGCCATTATTTTCCTACAAACTTGAAGCCATTCACAGCCTTCTTCAACTTTATCTAGAATGGCTTCCTTCCATCTCCTATTCCTTGGTACGCCTCTCTCTTCGATAACAACCTGCCGGTTGTTACCCGGACGCACCATAGGGATAGCTTGCTCTAAGGGAGCCCTCCTCTCCCTTTTCCTTCTTTCTATCCTCATCCAACCTTCAGAATCCTCACTATAATCCTGTTCACTCCTTACCTTCCTGATTTTCCTCCCACACGCCTCGGCGTATGTGGCCTCTCCTCTTCGGGGCCTCTTAAGTTCCACTACTCTCATTGTTTCAGCCGGCGATACCACTTTCCTTTTAGGCTATCCGCCTTTAGTCATCATCGCTTCTTTCATTCTTTCTGTCCTGTCTGCCCTTCTTTCGATCTCGATAGGCTCTCTTCTTCTCTTTCTCCTTCTAGCCTTCTGCTCTCCACATTGTTCCAAGGAAGACAGGATGCCTTTAATCAAATTTCCTATCTCCCTAATCCCCTCATCCTTATCTTTATCCAACTGAAATTTTTTGACTGAAACATTCAACATCTGCGCTGCACCCGCCAAGGCTTGTATGAACCATTTCAGCTCAGCCCTGGAGATCATATCGACCCGACTTTATTCCTTCATAATAGGAACTTACACCGAGCCGACCGTACATACTCTTAAACGATGCCGCATCGACGAGGCGAACCACCACATATGTTCGACGCGACCCGCTAGCGCATGCGTCCTAACGTTACCCATCACGTAAATGGCGTCAGTTCTACACACGTGCGCGTCTTAATAGTAAATTTATTACGCGTATTACCGCTTCACAAAATAACGTCATCGCGAGTGTTATAATAACTCCGCTATAATTAAAGAAACGAATCTTACTCGCATGGCCGCTCGAACCTGCAATATCTACGGCGGATAGTGAAGCGTTCCCAGAAAGTGCACGTGCGTGTTAGTATTTGGTGAATATTAATTAATTGATTATTTCTACAAAGCTCATTATCGCTTATGCATTTACCGCAACGCGCGAATATCTTACATTACACGTTCCTCAGTGTGCTGTTTGTTCATAACGACAAGGTGAAATACGACAACAAAGTCGAACGCTACCGCTAATATCGCTATATACGCTAATATCGTCGCGTCAGTTATGGCGCGTTTCGACTCGCGGAATCTCTTTTCATATTTAGCCATCAGATATATCGCGATGAAATAAGGGAATACAGAGGTTAGGACAATTATCTAGTTTACTATTCGATGGAATTTTACTGCAAGTAATTTTTGAGTTATTTGTTTCTTGTTACTTGTTGTTGTTTATTTGTTTCGCTCTTCGTTAATATTCCACATTCTCTTTTGCCATTGCCTTTTTAACACTGACAATAAGCGTTGAGAGAGCAATCTTGATGTGAACAGGATGACCAAAACTTTTACACGAAACGCAACAAGGTTGATTTGTGTTATCCTTGCTTTCTTCGATACAGAAATCTGGATCAATACTTGCGTCTGCTAAACGCTAGCAGGTCTTACATTGCATTTCGTTTGTCACATCTAATTTTTGGTGAAAAGTGAATGCAAAATACTGAAAATCAACCGAAGATCAGAAATTGAAGAAAATATCAGGCTGGCTTTTGACACTAATCTCACCAGGCCCGGTCAAATAACTGGTTTTAAAAGTTGAGAAATCAATTAATCGGAGAATATAAAAATTCACGTAAAGCTAAATGAACAAAAGATATAACGATAAATGTACAATTTTAAATTAGATATTTAAACCAGTCATTTGACTAGGGGTGGTGAGGTTAGTGTTAATTAAATAGTTTAGTAGTCGTTGAGCGACATTTTGAATATTCATTCGTATAATAATTAGCAAAATAACTTTTCTTCGTTGATTCCTCCACCATAATTAATTTCCATTATTTATATCCTTCATTACACATTTCTTAATTCCCCGTTCATTCAGGATATTTCTAAGAATAAAAATCATTAGATCGGTCAAAACTTCAGGTATTACGTCGTGATAATAAAAATGATATAGAGAAAATATCAATGGACTTCAAATTTTCAACCGTGAAAAAATTATTCTCTTACTACATTTTGGACTTAAAAATAAATATCGTTCCACTTTTATTATTTTTATATTAGTATTAAAAGCGAATACGCACTCAAAAAGCGCTTAAGACTTCATCTGCATACTGTGTCATTGCGGAACAGTAATTTTAAGTAATTTTTCACTTTCTCCATGCTGTTGTTTCAATCTTGCTTTGTTTAACGAAATTAAGATTATAAAGTAAGGTAACTAAAGTAATAAGTTAGACAAATGTGTCTGTGATGTTGCCAGTAGGGCTACGAATTATTGTACGATATTTGTAAATATCGACGTAGAGATAATTGTGCTGCGCAATTCGAAAGATTCCTGCTGCGTAATTCGAAAGAAAGTGCTTCGTAGAATAGGAATGTTTTTGTTGATGTATACATTTCTTTGTCTAGATCGTTAACTGCGTAGCTGCTTGTGCCACCGGCTCTTGTGTCCCCCTTCCCCCTCCCTCACACTTTGTAAGTTACTCGGCGAAACTAACGTACAAAGAGTCATTTAGTCGTCTCATTTCGTACCGATAACGTCGATAGCGTTGCGTCAGGTTTGTAACGTATTATAACCTATTGGTGGCGTCGGTTCTTTATTACTTTCATTACTGTGTTTTTCGCATTATACATTACTATATTTTTTAACTTCGTAACATATATTTGTCCTCCATTCCATTCCAGTCCATCAATCCTTTCAATTCCCTCCCCAATCAAGTAGCACTATTTTCTAAATAAACGTTTGATAGAGAAAAGATGAAAGACATCGAAACTATATTTCGCTTCTTTTCTACTCCCCATCCCATCCCACTCCACACTACCCATAAACAATTTTATTTTTAGGGAATATTTTTGACCGCGTGCAATGCGGTTTGTAGAGTCAGTGTTTGCTCCGCAAAAGTATTTTTCAATATTTTCCAATCACGGTCGTTTTGATTAAATTCAATTAAATAATCACACGCGAAAGTAGTCAAATTTTATCAAACAATGTTCTACGCGACACTAGAGCTCTTGTTCGCCGGTTATAATTTTTGCGGTCGTGGTAATGTGGTCTTATTTTATATTCTTTTGAATATTCTTTTTCGATAATAGAGTCAGTGCATCAAGAAGACAAAGCCTCTGCAGGATCTCAAGAATGTAAGTAGTTTTACATATTGTATTTCAATTTGTTCTATTTATTATATATATTTTTTTTTGAAATATTGTTAATTATACAATAAAACGATTGATAATTTAGAAAGCTGTAAATGTCCTTTTTAATTGAAATAAAGTCTTAAAATCTTAACATTAAGGTACAATAAAACTGTCTGATACGTATCAAAAATCAGTGAATGTTTTATTCTCAAACTTTTATATTAGAGTTTCAATTTATATACTTATCAGAGTTTAGTCTTTATTGTTGTTAAATTTCCATGCTTATCATTGTGTATTAACAATATTAATGATATTTTCTGTTTTGTTATAGACATATCACAGCTTAAACTTCTTTGTCTTTTTGGGAATGCTCCAACGATGGCTCAAAAGCCAAGAATGTAAGTAACTTCACATATCTTACTTGAATTATGTGTATTCTGTATATTTTGCTTTCAATACTATTGATTAAGAAATACAATTTGATTGAAAATTTCATAGGTTAGGGTTTTCTAAGATTATTCTTCTATTAAAATAAAAAAAGTGTTAAAGTCTTAATACCAAATTATAAAACAAATGACTAATATATTTAAAAAATCGTTAGATTTTTTATTTCTAGAGTTTAAACTTTTATATTAGAGTTTCAGTTTTTACATTTATGGATGTTTATTAGAATTTCAATCTTTATTATTACTAAAGTTAGGAGTGTAATAAATTTCCATTTTCACAATCTCCAACATTCCAAATAATCAGCGATCACTTATCGTATTTTGTGTTGTAACAGATTTTTCATAACCTCCATTTCCACCATTGGATTTTCGACAGTTCCTGCCTGATGTTAGTCTTTGAAATGATATTTGCTGAGATAATGCAGTGTCGATGGGAACGTTTTCCGCTTCTCCGCTTCTAATGGTGAGTCGCATGCGTTTTTGTTCCTCCGGTCACTCAATTATGTCGTAGGATGAAAGGTCCGAATCGGCACGGGTGACTGGTTGTATTATGTAGAATTTTTTGCGAGCATAGTGACCGCGGGTATTTTTTACACCCGTGAGTAGTAACATTTTTTTTCATATCTTTATTTATTAGTTCAGGATAGGTCTTCTTACACATCGCGATTATAATCATTAATTTTTTAATAATTAGTTTAAACATATAAATTTGAGAATATATTCGTGGTACTGACAAATATGTATAATAGTATTCAGTATAAATATTTGCAAAAGGCAAATATCTAGACGAATATACTTGTATGACATAAATACACTTAATCTTAAGCAATGAATTTTAGTATAAATAAGAGGTACCGAAGGAAAAATCGGATGCCCTCCGATTTCGTTGGAATGAAAGATGCAATTTTTACTCAATGATAATGACGATACATGCAATACACGATACATTCATTTTGTGACAATATTAATTATAATATATCACATTCTTTTGTTTGACTTCAGATACTATAAACGTAAGTAGAATTTAAAATATGAATTAAAATTTATTTCTTTTCCGTACAAGAATGTGTGAAATTTTATGTGCAAGAAGAAACTTCGCGACAGGCAGATTTTTGAAACAAAGCAATAATTTTGAACGCTGTTTCTGCATTTTTGGAAATGTGCTTTGACGAAGAGATTGCCGAAGATTATTTCTATCTTGGTAATGCATTTAGAAACAATTATTCTATTTCATCGAGTCTTAGTCTTTTTTCAATTAATGTTACTTTTTTGATAATATTAAAATTTCAGTAATTTATTAAATTAATAAAGCAGAGTTATTATAATCCAAAACGAAGCAATAAAATGTAAAATCAAAGGACGTTAGTCCGTTAAATACAAATGAGACAAACTAATCATGCTTTTAGATTAGGATTTTCAGATTTAACAATTGCCGTGCCCATTGTCAGGATGTCATTCACGTGCTCAGGTGTTACTTGAATGGGAAAAAGACATTGGGCACGATGACTATAATTAATGCAAAAATTTCTCAGCTGCTGACCATGTGTTGGGGTATCGTGCACGACGTATTTTCCACATTGTGTGTGTGTGTGTGTGGTTAGGCTGTGGAATTGCGTCGTTCTTCTCATTCGCTACAACTTAAGATACGAAAAATGTGGAGACGTATCAATACAATCACAATTCGTGGTAATATTAGCTACACGATTAAGCGTAACACGCTGTTAATATTGCTGTAAATTACAATTATAATTCCAAGTTTACTTATATTTATTTTAACGATATAATTTCTTTAGATGTGTTTTATCACTTTTTGCGCAATGGTCACTAGCCTTCGTCAGTCGATTTCAGGAAAATGGTACGTAAATTAGAGTGTACATGTTGCGTGTTAAGCTCGGGTGTTGGAGGCATCTCGGGACATTCTCTCTAGTGGAGGCTCTTGCGCCCTGGTGATATGTGTGAGAACCGTGGAGGTGAACCTCTGATCGGGTAGACGCGTTTTCGAGTGACCAACCTGCTTCAGGGAATTTCATTCGAATAATCGACGGTAAAGCTGACACGAATGGAACGTGTCATCGCGTCTGGCTTTGCTCGTCGATTTATTTAATTTCGCGGTCGTGATCGCGAGTAGTTTTCGAAACGAACGTTAATATTGCTCGAGCATGCAGATGCGAACGGACAGCGATCGCTATATGATCGTTGTTCATTTATGTGCACTTGGATCAGCTTCCGCGATTTATCTTTTTATTTCACCTTTGTACTTTATTTTTTGGTTTGCTATTTAGAAAGTCTCGAGCTTATATGTAAGTTTCAGTGGGCATTGCGCCCGAAGAAAGAAGAGGTTACGAGCCGAAGAAGCCCGGCAAACTGCCATAGAAGAAGGTAACTACCAATGACTCCGCATCCTCTGGACTATCCAGAGCACGGGAAGTCATTCTTGTTACTACTTTGTCATTATGCTCGCTTTTAGTATTTGTAGTAGTAGTAGTAGTAGTAATTCTTTTTTTGATCGATGAAAGGGATGGACGTAACGAGTTAAAACACAAACTAACCGGACGAGAATGGGTGGAGACAGCTCGGGGAAACGCCGCGTCATGTTTCGTTAAATACTTGCCTAACGAATGTGCTGGCTCGTCCGGCTTTTGACGCCCTTGTTATTCGTACTGTGAGCAAACAATTACCCCCGACTCCTCCATTATAACTGGCCGAAAACGAAAAAAAAACGAGGTAGCACGAAGTCGGGAGAGGCAGCATCGAAAAACAGAATGATTAATCGTAGTGGGCTCGCGTACGTGTACTCTCGCCCCTTTTCCAGGCGTACAACGCGAAATTCCACAATTCTGGAAAATGAAATGCCTCCGGTTACGGGACGTGGAGATATTCTTTCTGGCATTTATACGCTTTCAAGTTATGGCAATAAAAGGGCTA
>NW_022883991.1:0-13065 GCF_011952255.1 Bombus vosnesenskii | reverse complement strand
TTTCTAGATTTTAAACTTTTATATTAGAGTTTCAGTTTTTACATTTATGGATGTTTATTAGAATTTCAATCTTTATTATTACTAAAGTTAGGATTGTAATAAATTTCCATTTTTCACAATCTCCAACATTCCAAATAATCAGCGATCACTTATCGTATTTTGTGTTGTAACAGATTTTTCATAACCTCCATTTCCACCATTGGATTTTCGACAGTTCCTGCCTGATGTTAGTCTTTGAAATGATATTTGCTGAGATAATGCAGCGTCGATGGGAACGTTTTCCGCTTCTTCGCTTCTAATGGTGAGTCGCATGCGTTTTTGTTCCTCCGGTCACTCAATTATGTCGTAGGATGAAAGGTCCGAATCGGCACGGGTGACTGGTTGTATGATGTAGAATTTTTTGCGAGCATAGTGACCGCGGGTATTTTTTACACCCGTGAGTAGTAACATTTTTTTTCATATCTTTATTTATTAGTTCAGGATAGGTCTTCTTACACATCGCGATTATAATCATTAATTTTTTAATAATTATTTTAAACATATAAATTTGAGAATATATTCGTGGTACTGACAAATATGTATAATAGTATTCAGTATAAATATTTGCAAAAGGCAAATATCTAGACGAATATACTTCTATGACATAAATACACTTAATCTTAAGCAATGAATTTTAGTATAAATAAGAGGTACCGAAGGAAAAATCGGATGCCCTCCGATTTCGTTGGAATGAAAGATGCAATTTTTACTCAATGATAATGACGATACATGCAATACACGATACATTCGTTTTGTGACAATATTAATTATAATATATCACATTCTTTTGTTTGACTTCAGATACTATAAACGTAAGTAGAATTTAAAATATGAATTAAAATTTATTTCTTTTCCGTACAAGAATGTGTGAAATTTTATGTGCAAGAAGAAACTTCGCGACAGGCAGATTTTTGAAACAAAGCAATAATTTTGAACGCTGTTTCTGCATTTTTGGAAATGTGCTTTGACAAAGAGATTGCCGAAGATTATTTCTATCTTGGTAATGCATTTAGAGACAATTATTCTATTTCATCGAGTCTTAGTCTTTTTTCAATTAATGTTACTTTTTTGATAATATTAAAATTTCAGTAATTTATTAAATTAATAAAGCAGAGTTATTATAATCCAAAACGAAGCAATAAAATGTAAAATCAAAGGACGTTAGTCCGTTAAATACAAATGAGACAAACCAATCATGCTTTTAGATTAGGATTTTCAGATTTAACAATTGCCGTGCCCATTGACAGGATGTCATTCACGTGCTCAGGTGTTACTTGAATGGGAAAAAGACATTGGGCACGATGACTATAATTAATGCAAAAATTTCTCAGCTGCTGACCATGTGTTAGGGTATCGTGCACGACGTATTTTCCACATTGTGTGTGTGTGTGTGTGGTTAGGCTGTGGAATTGCGTCGTTCTTCTCATTCGCTACAACTTAAGATACGAAAAATGTGGAGACGTATCAATACAATCACAATTCGTGGTAATATTAGCTACACGATTAAGCGTAACCACGCTGTTAATATTGCTGTAAATTACAATTATAATTCCAAGTTTACTTATATTTATTTTAACGATATAATTTCTTTAGATGCGTTTTATTACTTTTTGCGCAATGGTCACTAGCCTTCGTCAGTCGATTTCAGGAAAATGGTACGTAAATTAGAGTGTACATGTTGCGTGTTAAGCTCGGGTGTTGGAGGCATCTCAGGACATTCTCTCTAGTGGAGGCTCTTGCGCCCTGGTGATATGTGTGAGAACCGTGGAGGTGAACCTCTGATCGGGTAGACGCGTTTTCGAGTGACCAACCTGCTTCAGGGAATTTCATTCGAATAATCGACGGTAAAGCTGACACGAATGGAACGTGTCATCGCGTCTGGCTTTGCTCGTCGATTTATTTAATTTCGCGGTCGTGATCGCGAGGAGTTTTCGAAACGAACGTTAATATTGCTCGAGCATGCAGATGCGAACGGACAGCGATCGCTATATGATCGTTGTTCATTTATGTGCACTTGGATCAGCTTCCGCGATTTATCTTTTTATTTCACCTTTGTACTTTATTTTTTGGTTTGCTATTTAGAAAGTCTCGAGCTTAGATGTAAGTTTCAGTGGGCATTGCGCCCGAAGAAAGAAGAGGTTACGAGCCGAAGAAGCCCGGCAAACTACCATAGAAGAAGGTAACTACCAATGACTCCGCATCCTCTGGACTATCCAGAGCACGGGAAGTCATTCTTGTTACTACTTTGTCATTATGCTCGCTTTTAGTATTTGTAGTAGTAGTAGTAGTAGTTCTTTTCTTGATCGATGAAAGGGATGGACGTAACGAGTTAAAACACAAACTAACCGGACGAGAATGGGTGGAGACAGCTCGGGGAAACGCCGCGTCATGTTTCGTTAAATACTTGCCTAACGAATCTGCTGGCTCGTCCGGCTTTTGACGCCCTTGTTATTCGTACTGTGAGCAAACAATTACCCCCGACACCTCCATGATAACTGGCCGAAAACGAAAAAAAAACGAGGTAGCACGAAGTCGGGAGAGGCAGCATCGAAAAACAGAATGATTAATCGTAGTGGGCTCGCGTACGTGTACTCTCGCCCCTTTTCCAGGCGTACAACGCGAAATTCAACAATTCTGGAAAATGAAATGCCTCCGGTTACGGGACGTGGAGATATTCTTTCTGGCATTTATACGCTTTCAAGTTATGGCAATAAAAGGGCTAGTGAAGATTGGCGAATAGTGGTACTAGAGATTCTGTTAGCGGCGAGACGCGATCAATGATGTGATAGGTTTTAAAAAGATACGATGCGCGTACTTAAAATTTTCTGGGAGAGCTTCTGAGGAATAGAATGTTGATAGATTTAGTAGTGGGTAATCTGATTATTGGTTTGCTCAGATTTTTGTACTAATGTTGAGAATTGTCGATCTTTGAAGCCGAAATAATGTTATAGGAACACTAAATTGATACTGAAGATTAACATTAGAGTAGTAATATATTTATTTTATGGAGGATTTCTTATATATTCATCGATACACACTTGCACGCGTCTCACCACTTTCTTCTATACCCGACTGTTAACCGACTGAACAGTTTACATTGATCTGCTTTCGAGACGCCGCCCACACACATACCTCCACACACTGATACCCACATACAAGTATCTCTACTACGCACTTAACCCAGTCCAGCACAGAAAATTATACAAATCTCAACACACCTCCTCAATTTTTTGTGCTGCATATTCATTTCCTTTTATAAGTCAATCAAACTATACTTAAAAGTAATCTAAAATTTTCAAATTTGTTTCTCCCTATAGACTTCGTTAAAACATTAGCTACATTATTTTCTGCATCTACTTTTATAATGTCAATCTCTTTATTTTCGTAACTGTCGTGCACAAAATGGAAATGAACTTCAATGTACTTAGAATTTTTTGTCAAGCTACCAAATTTTGATATCGCAATCGTTCCAGAATTATCTTCGTAGATTTTTATTGGCGTCTCGATCATTATTTTGAAATCTTTCAACAATTCTCTTACAAATTTAATTTCGCTCACAGCTTCCGATAAAGCTACATACCCGGCGGTTGTTGATGATTTTGTCACGCCACTTTGCTTTCTTGATTTCCAGTAAATTGCGTTTCCGAAAAATCTTATGATAAATCCCGTAGTGTATTTTCTATCTACTTTATCTCCAGCCCAATCAGCGTCAACAAAACAATCAATAACTTCAGCATTCAAATTTCTTTTATAAGTTTTTATAATTTTAATTTCCTAGTTAAATATAAATATTTCAAAATTCTCAATGTATATTTATAGTGGGTCTCGTTGTAACTGTTTTGAAATCGACTTAAATAGTTTACACTATCTCTAACGTTTAATCTTGTTCCAGTACTAATATATAATAAAGCTCCTATGAGATTTCTATATCTTATATCGTCTGAGGCTGATTGTGCGGGTTCTAAACTTAAGTTTTGTTTCATTGATGTAAATTATACTATTGATGTAAAATTTACTATTTTCTATATTATATTGTCTCGCTAATGACTCTATATAACTACTTCGATCTAATTTCATCTTACACTTCTTATTATCGTATTCAATGTTTATTCCTAAGTAAGTCTTTACTTCACCTAAGTCCTTCATCGCAAATTGGTTTGACAGTTTGTTTTTAATCTCATCGATTTTTCTTTTGTTTTTTCCACATGTTAATAAGTCGTCTACGAATAGAATTAAATATATAACATCATCGCTCTCATACTTCATATACAGACAATAATCACTCTTACTTCTTTGAAATCCTAATTTTTTCATATAGTCGTGGAAACATTCATACCAAGCTCTTGAACTTTCATGCAATCCATATAACGTTTTTGTTAATTTACATACTTTCCCGCTTTTATTGTCATGACCTATAGGTTGTTTTACAAATACTTCCGATTTTATAGTTTCGTTTAGGAATACTGTTTCTACATCCATTTGCATAATCGTCAAACCATATTGACAACAATAAGATAGTAATAACTTCAACGTTTACATTTTTGCCATTGGAGAGTATAAGTCTTCCAGTACTTCATTTTGTTGGAAGCCTCGAACGACTAATCGTGCTTTCTTACGATTATCAGATTTATTCGTATATACCCATTTCAAGTCTAATACTTTTTGTCTTTTGGTTTCTCTACTAGTTGCCAGGTCTTATTTTTGATTAAACTATTCATTTCTCGATCCATTGCTTCTTTCCATGAACCGCTGTCATCTCCACTTAAAGCTTCTTCATAGGTTTGAGGACTGTCTGCGCTAACTACATTCACATAAATGAAATATGAGCTCGTTTGGCCATATCTTTGAGGTTTCTTTCTTCCCTGTCCTGACCTTCTCAAATTATTTTCTATGTCCTCAAGTTTTCTTTCTGATTTGTTACTTAACTTTCTCTCCGCTTTTATTGCAACCTGCTCGACCTTTTCGTCATTTATTTCATTTTCATGAATTTCGTTTGAATCCGAATGTTCGTCAAAATCCTTTTCTGTTTCATTGTCTGATTCATCTTCTCCTTGAAATCCGTCTAAATTATCATCTTCATCTATAAATTCTACGTGCCTTGCAATTATAATTTTATTATTAACTAGGATCCTATATCCAATGTTTTCATAACCTACAAGTATCCCAGTGTCTGCTATTTTGTCCCATTTCGAATTTATTTTAATTTCAGGTATTCTTACGAAAACTCTACTTCCGTACAATCTTAAATTATTTATGTTCGGTTTCCTTTTAAAAAATATTTCAAATGGTGTTTTATTTTCATATGTGTTCGTAATGGTCCTATTTTTTAAGTACGCCGCGGCTCTAACTATTTCCGGCCAATATTTAATATTCAGCTTTGAATCATGTAATAAGCATCTAGCGGAATTCATAATTGTTCTATTGTAGCGCTCAGCTGTTCCATTTAATTCGTGAACATAAGGTGGGCATGGTTCCACGACAATTTCCTTTGCCCTAGTTAGATTGTACATGTTTTTGTTCATATATTCTTTTCCATTATCGCATCTTAATCTCTTTATCTTCTTACCAGTAAGATTTTCCATTTTGTTGGTATAATCAAGGAAACAAATGTAAACTTCATCTTTTGATTTCAAAGTATAAATCAATGCGCACTTACTGTAATCGTCTATAAATGTTAAGAAATATTTAGATCCATCAAACCCGGTATTTTTATGAGGTCCATTTAAATCGGTATGTACTAATTCGAAAATCTCGCGTGCTCTACTACGGTTATTTTGGAACGGTAAATTGTGCATTTTATTTTGGACACGTGTGCCACATTTTAATTGTACTTACTCAAAATTTTCTGGCATTCCCTCAACTAATTTTTTTTTACACATTTTATCTAAATAATTAAAGTTTACATGCCCTAAGATCCTGTGGAATTTTTCCTTATTTGTCATTTTTCCCACATTTTTAGCGTGCGATTCTTGCCTTTCAATGTAACTACTTATTTTATATAAACCATGATCTTTGAATGCGATCATGCCCATGAAAGAGATAGCCCATGTGAGCCATCTTCAATTACTCAATGACGCATGTAACGTTTTTCGTCTGTAACGTATAGTATCAAAACATTATGAGCTCAGGATATGCGGTTTGTTGAAAATAATTAAAAATATTATGAGATTTAGTGTGTAACAAAAAAAATGAGTACATCCCCCTTTATTTTCTATTACTTCTATTGTACGATTTGCTATCGATTTATGTAGTTTCTGAATATAATTTTGACTCAATGTATCCCATTCGCGTACAATTGCATTTTTTAATTCTTGTACGTGTTGACACTGCTTTCCATTCGCGTATACGCCGTGAACAAGTTCTGCCCAGCAATTTTTAATAACATTAAGGCCCGGGGAGCGTACTAGCCACGGCAAAACAGATATATATTTGCATTAAAGTATGATTGGACCAATCCTGATGTGTGTACAGGTGCATTATCTTGTTGAAAGATGTAATCAGGTCCAGAAACGCGTTCTGCATGATTATTTATTTGTTCGTTGAATAAATTTATGTACCGGACACTATTCATTCTCCCATCGATGAACTTGATACATGTCTTGCCGAAATAACTGATGCCGGCCCAAACCATCACGCTGCCTCCTCCTATTTGTCTTCGAATTGCCGACATTGTCTCTTTTCTTATGTCATGAAAATAATCCCATCAGGATCATCCAAGTTGATTATTTTTCGTCTGAAAATAGTACTGGTACTTGCTACACGCAAAATTGCTCGCTTATCACGATCGGATAACGATGACGACCGACCAGTGCTTTTCTTTTTGTCATAATCTGCAACATTTTTTAAGAAATCGTGTAATTTACAACTTCTTCTTATTACTTTCGATATTTTTGCTACTAATAATTGTTGCTGTTTTAGTTCAAGAATTTGCTTTTTTCAGACCCGTTTAATTTGTTCCGCATCCCATACATAAAAATTTATATAATATTGTAGCGACACACGAGCTGAGGGACAAATCGAGCCACGTGTGATCTTGCCTCGGAGTATCAACAACGTTAGGACATACTGTAATAATAATAAGTAAACTTCGGGCAAAAACAATGTCGCCGCTTCATGCAACCGTCTAACAAAGGCGAATGGAAATTTACCGGTATCCCCTCGACCAGCATAAATAAACCAACGCGATCGTAAGGTGACCAATTTTCATCAGTCTAAAATAAATTCAAAATTTTATAATTATATATTTATATTAATATATAAAAAATTTAATTAAAATAATATTAAATATTTTTAAAATATTTATAAATTAAATTTATTAACATTATTCTAATTAAATTACTAATCATTAAATTATTTCATTTATATTATATATTTATATATATATAAATAAATAAATTTTTACTAAAACATTAAAATTTAAAATATAGAAACTTATAAAATATATTAAAATTTAAAAAATTTATAAAATTTATCAAATAAAAAAAATTATTAATAATCTTCAAATAAATTTATATAAATTTTATATGTAATTAAATAAAATAATTGTAATATATATGTTGAGTCAATGTCCGAATCTGGGCCCGAGTCGTCCTCGTGGCGGGGGCTTGGGACAGGTAAGGATTCTTCACTGAAGCTATCCATTTTCTTACACTGAAGTTACTTTTATTGACACACGCAAAAATGTTACAGAGTTGACACAAACTCACAATGATCACACACTCGCGACGCTAGTGACAATGGCCTTAGGTTCGATAACGAATCCGCGGTCAACGGGATGGTAGTCGTACGCACTCGCAAAATCTAAATCGGATTCTTTGTTAATATTCACTGACCGTAAGGCGTTAATCTTTTTGTCGATAAAATCGCAAGAGAGAGTGACTTTCCGTCCCGGTGATACCTCAGAGGAAAACTATGATGGGGCGTGTCTAAGGACACGAGATCATCGGATTCGTCGGGGATATCCTACGTTCGGAAAGTAAGGGAAATTGACGTTGCTGCTAATTGGCCAATCTCCATATCGGTAGTTAGAAAAGGATGCTAGCCGCCCTCGAGGGAAGGTTGCTAGTGGGAGACGTCGTTCGTGGAAAAATAGGTCTCTCCTGTCTTCCTGTAACTAGGACAAAGATTGTTTATCTGTTTAAGGATTTCAGGTACCTAGATATTAGTGTTTATAACGGTCCTCGGGCTAGCCGATCACGTACTGCGGAGACGCGTCGGCATCTGGTAAACATCCTGCCCGGAGAATAGGATCTACGTGCGGCGAGCTACGGGATAGAAACCGTTGGAATGTTTACTGCCACGTGCCGCTACAAATCTTTCTTTTAAGGAGAGCTATAGGGTTACTTAATGCCTTTGTTAGATGGAGAGTTCGTCCCGTTGACCGCGGCCACGTTCGGCGACTAATTGTCGCCTTGAGCCCAAGCTCATTGTCACAAGACTTAAACAAATACAATTGGTTAGAATGACGGCAAATCGTTTAGTTACAACTGTAGATTTTAATTACAATGTTTCTATGGATCTTCCCGAGGTTTCAGAGGGAAGGCACCGGTGTCACCTTATCTCCGACAAGTATAATTTTATAACGTATTACGTTAGATAGAATAACGTAATAACGTATTACGTTATATAGTATAACGTTATACCGATTTACCTTATATAGAATAACGTTATAACGCATGACGTTCCGCAGAATAACGTTATAACGTATTACGTTCTATAGGATAACGTAATAACGTAATAACGTATTATGTTATATAGTATAACGTTATAACGTATTACGTTATATGGTATAACGTTATAACGTATTACGTTATATGGTATAACGTTATACCGTATTACGTTATATATATAATTATATCGTAGATAATGTTATAACGCATGGCGTTCCGCAGAATAACGTTATAACGTATTACGTTACATAGAATAACGTAATAACGTATTGCGTTAGTAGTATAACTTTATAACGTAACGTATTACGTTATATGGTATAACGTTATGACGTATTACGTTATATGGTATAACGTTATGACGTATTCCGTTTTATAGAATAACGTTATAACGTACTACGTTTTACAGTATAACGTAATAACATATAACGTTATATAGTGTAACCTAATAACGTATTACATTATATAGTATAACGTTATATGGTATGACGTTATAACGTATTACGTTTTATAGTATAACGTAATGACCTATTACATTATATAGTGTAACGTTATAACGTATGACGTTATATAGTATAACGTTATATCGTATCACGTTATATAGTATAACGTTAGGACGTATTCCGTTTTATAGAATAACGTTATAATGTATTACGTTATATGGTATAACGTTATACCGTATTACGTTATATAGTATAACGTTATATCATATTACATTATATAGAGTAACGGTATAACGCATGACGTTCGACAGAATAACGTTATAACGTATGACGTTTTATAGAATAACGTTATAACGTATTACGTTTTATAGTATAGGGTTATAACGTATTACGTTATACAGTATAACGTAATAACGTATTACGTTTTATAGTATAACGTAATGACATATTACATTATATAGTGTAACGTTATAACGTATGACGTTATATAGTGTAACATTATAACGTATTACGTTATATGGTATAACGTTATGACGTATTCCGTTTTATAGAATAACGTTATAACGTATTACGTTTTATAGTATAAAGTTATAACGTATTACGTTATATAGTATAACGTTATAACGAGTTACGATATATTGTGTAACGTTATAACGTATGACGTTATATAGTATAATGTTATATCGTATCACGTTATATAGTGTAACGTTATAACGTATGACGTTACATAGAATAACGTTATAACGTATTGCATTTCCTAGAATAACGTTATAGCGTATTACATTATATGGTATAACGTTATAACGTATTACGTTATATAGTATAATGTTATAATGTATTACTTTATATAGTATAATTTTATAACGTATGACGTTACATAGAATAACGTTATAACGTATTACGTTTTATAGTATAAAGTTATAACGTATTATGTTATATAGTATAACTTTATAACGTATTACGTTTTATAGTATAATGTTGTAATATCGTGATATAATGTATTTACAAAGAGTGGACAATAGAGATGTTAATCAGACAGAAAAGTCGATTGTTGTTCATTCTGAACTATTCACGCCAAACGCACAGAAAACAGCGCAATCCACACTCTCTCGGCAACGCCACTCGCTACGTCTGTCTCCGCTCAACTCGCACACGGCTCCTCGACTCGCACTCTGCTTTTCGACTCGCACTCTGCTTTTCTAATCACACTCTGTTTTTCGACTGACTCATCGTTCCTTTGTCTTTTTCTTAGCCCCACCACGCACGTGCTCCGCAACCGCTCGTAGTCAAAGTCACGTAGGCCTTTTTTTGCGTAACCTATTCGACCGAAAGACCGACGATACATTGTTGGGCCTGTCGGTGCTTCGACTTTCTGGCGACATTGTTTATAGTTCGCCCGATATTTCTTAGGCCTTTCGTCCACGATACTACACTCGGCCATCCTGCAATAACATCTGCCCTCAGATGTTGCCTTCTATCTCGCTGTCATCAGATGCGTCACTTTCGGCGTTTAGGACCCAGAGCTTCATGAAATCTAGGTGTGTGCGGGTCCTTCCTTCGGTACTGCTTCGCACGCTTTCTTCTTTTCTTGTAATTTCGCAGGTTCCCTTCTAGCTTACCTATGTTTCGCTCGGTTAGGCTACAGTCAAGGCAGTTGGATACCACGTGTTCGACCTTTTCGCGTAACCCCTTGAACCAGAAGTCCTTCTTGACCATAGCTTCTGTTTTGGTAACCTCGAAATGCCCACGCTCGTGCGCTTGCCTGACTACTTGAGCCCGCATCGCCTTCGATACTACTATTAGCACATCGTCCTTATACTCCTTATACAAAATATTGTTTCTTACTACCTGCCCATCGGCCTGACTGCACGTTGCGGCGTCCAAAATCCTACGGACTTCAATGTCCTTGTTCTGTGCCCTTCTCAACCGTGCAATCAGCCCGTCTTCACTCTCCGTTACATACATAGTGCTCGGCAGGGGGGTCCTACTCGAAGCATCTACATGCTGCATACTTTTCCCCGGCCGATGAGACACCTGATACTTAAACTCGCCTAGTAACAAGGCCCATCTAGCCGCACGCACACACAAATCTTTCTTTCTAACTACACCTATCGGACTCGCATACTCCGAGTATGACGATTTGATGACACCCTCGTTTGTCCACGCTTCCATCAGATCATCTACTTCCTTTCTTTCCGACGGCGCCAGTCTTCGCGGTCTTCGCGCTACCGGCTTGTCGCTTTCCAAAACTATTTTTGCGGTTATTCCGACGTCTCGCTTCTTCTCCGGCCTATACCCCTAACGATATCTCGAATCGCTTCACGATAATGCGGTTCCTGTACGTGTGTTAGGTCTGTTTCGTCAGTCTGTTCTACTACGTTAATTCTAAACACATCCGACACGTCTTTGTTAGTCTGTTCGTCAAGCCGCAAGAACGTCACTTCGCCCCGTTTAACCCGTAACTCTACCTGATCCAGAAAATCAGTGCCTAACAACAAGCCGTGCTTCATCAATATTTTGTTTGAAACAACGTGCAAAGTGATTGGCAGTTTACCCCCGTCAACCGTCATTACCTTAGTGAATTCACCCCAGGTCTCAATGCCAGCGGAACCAAAACCGTCGAACTTAAACTTGCATTTACCTAGCGGTGGTGACCCTAACCTCGCATACTCGTCTGACCGGATGAACGTGAGATCACTACCCGTATCCACTAATGCCACAAACCTACAGTCATCTATCGCCACTTCTTTCACATACTTCCCTTTTTCGGATCTTGACACTACGCAAGTCTCTTTCGGTCGTGCCGTACACCTCGCTGCAATATGTCCAAATCCGCTGCACTCGGAACACCTAACACCTTCTCCCCTTTCCGGACACTTAACACTTAGATGATCCTCACTACCGCAAATGAAGCATCTTCTTTTCTTCATTGCATCTACAGATTGACTGGGCTTCCCGTTCTTCTGGGTTTTAGCCGGCTTCACAATCGACTTTGCTCTGCGACTCTTCTGCTCTTCGTACATCACTAACCTCTTCCTCAACTCTTTGATTGACGTAGCGCCGTACAATACAGCCTTATTGTTCTCGTCGTCTATTATTCCATCCACTATGTATTCCACCTTTGCTTCCTCCTCCATGTCCACATGGCTAGCTATTTCGAGCATACGGTACATGTAAGCCAAACATACTTCATCACTCTCCTTTTTCGTTTCTTCAAGTTTCTGATGAACTTGCCTACTGTTGACTTTCCCCGAAAATTCTTTCACTAGCCCCCTCTTCAACTCATGCCAAGTCCTGGCATGACACTCGAATCTCGCAAATATTTTCGCTGATCCCTTCAGCAGCTTCCTGGCGTAGACTGCCTTCTGCCCATCCGACCACATGCACGTATCAGCTTCCTCGAACGACTCGAACCATCGTTCGACATTTTCACCTTTGTCGCCACTAAACGACTCTAATGCATCTTCGACGTCTCTAAAACTCAGTGTCGAACCAACGCATGCCCTTCGACAATATTCATCGCGGTCCTGATACACCCTTCGCGCATCTCTTTTGTATCCTCTTGCGTTTTTCTTGTCATCTTCATCCTCCCTTTCGTCGTCTTGCGTTTTTCTTGTCATCTTCATCCTCACTTTCGTCGTCGCTTTCTTCTTCCGACGATATGTCGTTACTATCCATGGCCGCTTGTAGCCGTGCGCGTAATTCTACTTTTCTTCCCGTCGTTTTTAAACCCAAACTAGCGAGGCGCGCCTTCAACTCCTTCGTATTCATTTTCTCAACATCTTCATCTTCGTTACAATCACGCTCAGCTCTCTGTACGTTTCCTCGATCTCGTTGACCGGTTAGCTCTTCACCGCCCGTCGATCCCTTACGATACGATTGTCCAGCCCTACACGCCCGATTCAGTCTTGCAATCA
>NW_022883990.1:0-20964 GCF_011952255.1 Bombus vosnesenskii | reverse complement strand
GTTAGTTAAACAGGCGATTATAATCCAGTAACATTAAAAAAGAAGGAAAAATACTAAGCTACACGAATAAGTATTTAATCAGTAGATTTGTTATGTCTAATGTACGATTAATGCATTATGTTATGTTAATGTACAATTTTGTAGAAAATATAAAAGGAAAATTCATATACACTATCAAACATACGTTTGTGTACAACTCTAAAACTAAAACGGAGCCTATTATATGTATCAGAAAAAGTTGTTCAGAATGACGATCTTGACAACATATTTCTTGGTCATGGAAACAGGAAGCTAGTAGCTTTTCGATAGCTCCACCATAGTTGCTGATGTTTCGAGTTTTCGACCAAGCAACTTGTTTGTGATAAAAAACTTTTACGCGATAAGTCATATTGGAATAAAAATTACGATGAGCATAGTGGCGGAAGACAAAGACAGACGATATAACGCGTGGTACATGCTCGATATAGCTTAAATTGTTCCATGTTTACGAAGAAAATTCTGACTGAGGTCGGTCTAATGGAATACGCGGATAGGCGACATAGTGGAGATTCCAAGGAAGCAGCATCGTTCATCCAAGGCGGATGCTGCCATTGAAAACGAAAGAAGACGAAGACAATCTACCAGGAGAAGCTGAGAAGATTCGCCATCCGCGAAGCAAAGCGCTCAACGAATTTTGAACTTACGAGAACGAGTAATGCGGGGCGCGCTTGAAATGGCAGCAAACCCCGTTCTCGATCCTTATGCCCTGAAGCGTGATAGAAGGAAGAACGAGGTTTACGACGGAAGGAATCTGTGGAAACGATCGACCTTCGATAGTCCTCGAACGAAAATAGTGATGGCTACAACACTAGCAACACATGCTCACTCACCACGATAATACGATGCAATTCCAAAAAATTGACAATTTTTTTATGAAGATGGAAATGCCCAGCTGAAAAGATCCTTTTATCTCGTAATGCGGTTTAATATAAATTGTTTATAAATTTTTGTTAATATAAAAAGTATCGTTGGATGACAGTTAAAGACTGGAAAGTGACAAGTGTAATATGCAAATTAAAGAAATTAATAATGATGATTTTTATCTAAAAATGTACAAAAAAGAAGAAAAATATTTTCTGCGTCAAATAAGCAATCAAATGTTCCGGCACAAGAAAATAGCACAGACATGATATCGTTTAGTTTTGATGTACACAATTGGAATTCCTGAAATATACCTTCTAAATGGCTGAAATAATTTATGGAGAAGGGAACAGTAAAATGTTAACATAAAGTAAAAACGAACAAAATTGGGAACAAAAATGAAACGTTAGATTACAAAAATTGACAATTTTTGTGGAAAATGGAAATGGGGTTTAATGTACATTGTCGGATGACAGTTAAAGAATAAACACTGACAAGTAAAATATCTAAATTAAAGAAATTAAAGAACGAAAACCTGGCGGGCTCATATTTGCTTAGTTGTACAGTTTTCAGATTTTTAACACCTTCAGAGGCTCTCCATCTGATTACGTAAATCTCGAACTCGCGACTTGAGTCAAATAATCTTCCATGTTTATCTTGTAATCATCAGAGAATTCTTTTCCGTGCCTTTATTAGAAATTTCTTCACCCAAAAGTTCATCCAAGAGAAGAGCCAAAACCAAATAGAGCTTATTCAAAGTAGGTTATTCAAAGTTTTCTTTCGCTTAGTTTGCATTTTTTTTTACAAGTTTTTAGGATCATTTCCAGGTGGCGAGATAGAATTTTATAATTTTGTTTTGCCTATTTTCGATCAATACAATGACGAATCTGGAGCGTTTCGTAAAATATCATTTAGACCAAAGTCACTATGAAATCAGGTATTTTATTAGAAGAACGTTACGTTCTCATAAAGCACGTTCATCCCTGGAATACTAATGTGGTATTATAGGAGCGCAAAACAAATTCTTCTGATGTATTATAATGTTCTTTCAGTACTAGCATCGCCTGTAGGTGATCGTCTTCTCTTTTTAGCAATTTATAGCTACTGAGAAATAATCTCTATGTAATTACTGATTTTTAATATACCATATCTTGTATTTATGATAATTAAACGTACTATGCGTTTATTATAATTTATGAAAAGTAGTTCTTACCTTAATTTATCTGTGCCTCTGAGCACAAAAGCATGGATTTTACGTTTAAGCGGCTCACAAACAGAATTCAAAGATCATCTAATAAAATTAGAAAATACAACTTTCTACTTAATCAAATTCTAACACGAAAGGAAATATTTGAATCTTAGTATATCATGTAGGATTGATACTTATTGCATTTATTTAAATTTATTTAATTAATAACATTCTATAGTTGTCTTAAATTAATATAAGTGCAAAGTTAAAAACATTCAATGCATATTGGTAAATTGAACTTTATATTTCAGTGGAATAACTTTTCTCTCCCTATTAAAATTATTAATTATTAGTATTTTTTATGAGCATAGCTAACATAAACTGTTTGCAGAAATAAAAAGTAAGAAGCGATTCAAGTAATTTGTTAAAAGAGTGTCTGACGTTAAAACTATCAAACGAAGCAACAAAAGTAAAGAGAAAGGACTTAGAACTGGATGTTATTGCTTAACCTTGCTGCGATCTTCAGGTTTTTGTCCTTACTCCTTTTTTTTTGAACTTTGCTGACTTTAACTTGCTTTGAAAGTATCTAACAACATTGTTACGCATATGCTTGTTTGCGTTCTCTTAGCATTATACCTTTGACAAAAGACTATCGAAATATTTACATATAAAGTCTTTGGTTCTTTTTTATCCAGTAATGTTAAGACACAAGTTAACGATGGAAATCAATCATAGAAGGGAAATATTTCGAAACCCTGACTGACAGCAAAGTCGAATAGAAAGATAAATAAATATAAAATTACGCTATGACAGCTTTGTTCTTGTTCGAAATTATAATAATTAACCAATAAGGTTTCTGAAACATGCTGGGCATATCGGCAGTGGATGCTTATGGTCTACATTCCAAAATTTAGGGACGCGTTGATACAAAATTATATTACACGATGTATACACTAGATGTTACATATGTAAATAAAAGAGAAAACAGTTCGAAAAAGTTTGTTTGCAAACGACACTATCGTCATATATGCACAATTTGTTCTAAATAAATAACTTTAATAGAATGTACCGGATATTTGGACTAACAGACGCCAACGATACAATTACGATTATTCTGTATTGTCGACTTCTTTTTCGCGTAGAATCACCCCCTTCCGCTTGTACCACCAAGTTACCAACCACCCTGTATATACTGTACAAAAGATATACAACGCGGAGGATGCCATAATGTGGTAGTAACAATCTTTCGTGGGTGAAAAGATTTCAAAGATTTTAAGGTCGTTTGCATTTTTGCTAATTATTTGCCCTACTTTTTTTTATGTCTAGTATATCAGAGCGTGTTGGGACGATTTCAACGACACCTAATACAAGGTAGTTCGAGGGTAAATAAAAATGTAGGCAACAAATTTTACGTCGTAATAAGTGTCCGAAGTAGAAGAAATAGGTTTCTGTTTATATCGATGGAACGTCGGAATCGGCAGGTCGCCGAAGTCCGTATATTTTTATCACCTTGGATTACTTGTAGCGCGTGTTGGCAGGAGACATAGTAAAAACTGTAAATAACGATCGACATTGCTAAAACTTTTTACTATGAAAGTGGAATTTTCATTTACTGAGCAAGTATGTAGATATGCTGCATGTGTATGAAAAGACTCAGCAGAATCTAGTAACGTCACAAGCACTGTATGCTGAACCCCATCCAGATTGCGCCCACCCTTCATGCTGTATGTGTCATATGTAAAAAATTAAGAAACACTGAATGCTTAAATACACGAAATCCTAGACGTCGTTTAGAAAATTAGGACAAAAATGAGAAAGAAAATTATTTTGTAAATTGTACATTGTAATGCGTACGAATGATAAGTTTTCCTCCATTGGATCTGATTTAAATTTTAATAATCATTCTTCTCTTCCGCCAAAATGTTCATGTTCCAAGTTGTTTGAAATACTGAAAATGTCACACTAAAATAATCGACTAATTATTTAGATAACAGGTACAATTTGTGATACTTTGAATGCTGGTACGTAACTTTTTTGGAATATGTTAAAAAGAATCTTTTCTTTCTACATGCAATATAATATACATTTCTGCAATTATAGAATCTAAAAGCAGCTGCGACTTCTCGCGATTTGCTTAGTTTTATAGACCGAAAGTCATAAAGACGCTCGCTTTGAAACCTGACGCTTTTTCTCATTAAAATTATGTAATGACCCAGTTATTGACCTTTATGTCCCAATTCATGCAAAATACATCGTGTCATAAGTAGATCCTATTTTTGAGAAACAATTTTATTTCGACCAGGTATCAGCTTTCTGTTTTTAGATTACTATATTATTATCCTTGCACTATTATCCTAACGTTTAAAGTGAAACGTAAACCACGATAAATTTCTTTTACGTCAATACTGTTTTGCCGGGAGGAACAAAAATTGTGAGAATTTTCGTAGGCCGTTTTATGACACGCACGTTCAGAGACAAGATGTTAACTTTCAAGCCACGATCTTGCCATTCAGAATGATCTCTTTCAACAATAGAATAGTTATCTGCAATATCATTTTGAGATATTCAAAGTTAGTTAGAATTTCTTTTCGTTTATAGAATCGCGATATTTACGAGTATGCTATAAAACCGATGCTACACAAACTTCATTTTTAATATAGAATAAAATGACACCGAAAAGAACGATTATTTTATTTCCATTAAAAGCGGACAATGCTTTAAAAAAGTGATATTGGACGCTTTTTTTCCAAATATCGGGTTTCCCCATTACATTATAATGTTACAGCAATGAAAGTAATTACGTATGGTTACTCTAATTAATATTCCGTCACGCCTTAAAACAGAATAACTTTTTTAAAATTACGGTAACGACATAGTTTCACTGTCGATATAACTATTATGTACTTGACCTGGGGTGATCGCTCAAGTAACTGGCGTTTCCCCGAGCTGTCTCCACCCATTCTCGTCTGGTTAGTTTGTGTTCTAGCCCGTTACGTCCTTCCCTTTCATCGGCCAAAAAAGAACTACTACTACTACTACTACTACTACAAATACTAAAAGCGAGCATAGTGACAAAGTAGTAACAAGTATGACTTCCCATGCCCTGGATGATCCAGAGGTTGAGGAGTCATTGATAGTTGTCCTCTTCTATGGCAGTTTGCCGGGTCTCTTCGGCTCATAGCCTCTTCTTCCTTCGGGCGCAATGCCCGCTGAAACTTACATCTAAGCTCGAGACCTTCTAAATAGCAAACCAAAAAATAAAGTACAAAGGTGAAATAAAAAGATAAATCGCGGAAGCTGATCCAAGTACTCATGGATGAACAACGATCATATAGCGATCGCTGTCTGTTCGCACGTGCATGCTCGAGCAATATTAACGTTCGTTTCGAAAACCGCTCGCGATCACGATCACGAAATTCGAAAAATCGACGGGCAAAGGCAGAGACGATGACATGTTTCATTCGCGCCAGTTCTGCCGACGATTATTCGAATGAAATTCTCTGAAATAGATTGGTCACTCGAAAACGCGTCTACCCGGCCACAGGTCCACCTCCACGGATTAAACTTGAAAATCCTGATCTGAGAAGATGATTAGTTTGTGTAATTTTTATTTAACGGACTAACGCTCCTTCATTTTGTATTTTACTACTTCGATTCTGATTAACTCTACTTTATTAATTTAATAGTAACTAAGTAACACTACTGTATTAATTTAATAAACCAGAACAAAATTTTAATATTGCAGAGAAGGTAGCGAAAAGACTGAGACTCGATCAAATGGAATAACTGACTCTAAATATATTACTAAGAAAGAAATAATCTCAGATAATCTCTTTATCAAAGCACATAATCGAAAATGCAGAAGCAGTGTTCAAAATTATTGCTCTGATTAACTGATATTTTAAATTCTAGGAGAAGTGAAATAAACGAACGCGACTTATTCCCTTAACCTACGATTTATGTTTGAGAATGCCCGTAATATTTACGTTTGGTCCGATCATCGTACTACGGGCTGTGCCCGTAATATTTACGTTTGGTTCGATCATCGCACTACGGGCTATGCCCGTAGTTGTAGGTTAAGGGGTTAATATTGTCACGATTAATTCATTGCTAAAGATCAAGTATATTCGTGTAGATATTTGCCATTTGCAAATATTCATACGGAATAGTAACATGCATATTTATAAATAACGCGAATATATTCTCAAGTGTATATGTTTAACTTAATTATTAAAAAACTAATTATTATCATCGCGCTGTGCAAGAAGACCTATCTTAAACTAATAAATTTGAAAAAAAGAGCGTTACTACTCACGGGTATAAAAGATACCCGCGTTCACTATGCTCGTAAAGAATTCTACGTAATACAACCAGTCACCCGTGCCGATTCGGGTCTTTTATCCTACGGCATAATTGAGTGACCAGAAGAACAGAAATGCATGCGACTCACCGTTCGAAGCAGACAAACAGAGAACGTTACCGTGGATGCTGCGCTATCCCAGCGAATTTCATCCGGGAGACTAACATCAGACAGGAACCGTTGAAAGGCTAATAATAGAAATGCAGACCGCGAAAAATCTGTTACGAAACAAAACAGGATGAGTGATCGCTGACTATTTGAAAAGTTGGAGATAGTGAAAAATGAAGGTTTATTAACTTTAGTAACTTTAGCAATAATAAAGATTGAAATTCTAATAAAATTTGATAAGTATAAAAACTGAGACTCTAATATGAATGTGTAAAATCTAAAATAATCTGTAGTATGTTAGTCATTTGTTTTATAATTCGGTATTAAGACTTTAACTCTTATTTTTTTTTAACGAAAAAATAACCTCAGAAAATGCTATCCTCCTAAATTTTCAGTCAAATTGTATTTCTGCATTGATAGTGATCAAAGAAAAATATACAGAATAGACATAACTGAAAGTAAGTATGTAAAAATACTTACATACTTGGCTTTTGTGCCACTGTTAGAACACCCCTGAAGAAGATGACGAAGTTGAAGTAGTGATATGTCTATAACAAAACATAAGATATTAAAATCGGTAACACATAATAACAAACGTGAAACTTTAGCAACAATAAAGACTAAACTCTAATAAATATGTAAATTGGAACTCTAATATAAAAGTTTGAGAACAACATATTCAGTGATTTTTGCTGCGTATCAGCCAGTTTTATTGTACTTTAATGTTAAGATTTTAAGACTTTATTTCAATTAAAGAGGGCATTTACAGTTTTCTAAATTATCAATCATTTTTATTGTATAATAAATTTATTGTATAAGAGAACAAACTGAAATACAATATTTAAAACTACTTACATTCTTGAGCTCCTGCAGAAGCTTTGTAATATGAAATAGGATCACATTACCGTGAGCGTTAAAATTATAATCGGCGAACAAGAACTCTAACGTCGCGTACAAAATTATGTGATAAAATTTTATTATTTTCGCGTGTGATTATTTAATTGGATTAAATTATTAGAGTAATAAAAGACCGACGCCGCCAATACGTTAGAATATGTTGCAAACCTGACGCAACACGATCCATGTTATCGGTACGAAATAAGACGACTAAATGACTCCTTGTACGTTAGTTTCGCCGAGTAACTTACAAAGTGTGAGGGAGGGGGAAGGGGGACACAAGAGCCGGTGGCACAAGCAGCTACACAGTTAACGATCTAGACAAAGAAATGTATACATCAACAAAAACATTCCTATTCTACGAAGCACTTTCTTTCGAATTACGCAGCAGGTATCTTTCGGATTGCGCAGCACAATTCTTTCTCTACGTCGATATTTACAAACATCGTACAATAATTCGTAGCCCTACTGGCAACATCACAGACTCATTTGTCTAACTTATTACTTTAGTTACCTTACTTTATAATCTTAATTTCGTTAAACAAAGCAAGATTGAAACAACAGCATGGAGAAAGTGAAAAATTACTTAAAATTACTGTTCCGCAATGACACAGTATGCAGATGAAGTCTAAAGCGCTTTTTGAGTGCGTATTCGCTTTTAATACTAATATAAAAATAATAAAAGTGAAACGATATTTATTTTTAAGTCCAAAATGTAGTAAGAGAATAATTTTTTCACGGTTGAAAGTTTGAAGTCCATTGATATTTTCTCTATATCATTTTTATTATCACGACGTAGTACCTGAAGTTTTGACCGATCTAATGACTTTTATTCTTAGAAATATCCTGAATGAACGGGGAATTAAGAAATGTGCAATGAAGGATATAAATAATGGAAATTAATTATGGTGGAGGAATCAACGAAGAAAAGTTATTTTGCTAATTATTATACGAATGAATATTCAAAATGTCGCTCAACGACTACTAAACTATTTAATTAACACTAACCTCACCACCCCTAGTCAAATGACTGGTTTAAATATCTAATTTAAAATTGTACATTTATCGTTATATCTTTTGTTCATTTAGCTTTACGTGAATTTTTGTATTCTCCGATTAATTGATTTCTCAACTTTTAAAACCAGTTATTTGACCGGGCCTGGTGAGATTAGTGTCAAAAGCCAGCCTGATATTTTCTTCAATTTCTGGTCTTCGGTTGATTTTCAGTATTTTGCATTCACTTTTCACCAAAAATTAGATGTGACAAACGAAATGCAATGTAAGACCTGCTAGCGTTTAGCAGATGCAAGTATTGATCCAGATTTCTGTATCGAAGAAAGCAAGGATAACACAAATCAACCTTGTTGCGTTTCGTGTAAAAGTTTTGGTCATCCTGTTCACATCAAGACTGCTCTCTCAACGCTTATTGTCAGTGTTAAAAAGGCAATGGCAAAAGAGAATGTGGAATATTAACGAAGAGCGAAACAAATAAACAACAACAAGTAACAAGAAACAAATAACTCAAAAATTACTTGCAGTAAAATTCCATCGAATAGTAAACTAGATAATTGTCCTAACCTCTGTATTCCCTTATTTCATCGCGATATATCTGATGGCTAAATATGAAAAGAGATTCCGCGAATCGAAACGCGCCATACTGACGCGACGATATTAGCGTATATAGCGATATTAGCGGTAGCGTTCGACTTTGTTGTCGTATTTCACCTTGTCGTTATGAACAAACAGCACACTGAGGAACGTGTAATGTAAGATATTTGCGCGTTGCGGTAAATGCACAAGCGATAATGAGCTTTGTAGAAATAATCAATTAATTAATATTCACCAAATACTAACACGCACGTGCACTTTCTGGGAACGCTTCACTATCCGCCGTAGATATTGCAGGTTCGAGCGGCCATGCGAGTAAGATTCGTTTCTTTAATTATAGCGGAGTTATTATAACACTCGCGATGACGTTATTTTGTGAAGCGGTAATACGCGTAATAAATTTACTATTAAGACGCGCACGTGTGTAGAACTGACGCCATTTACGTGATGGGTAACGTTAGGACGCATGCGCTAGCGGGTCGCGTCGAACATATGTGGTGGTTCGCCTCGTCGATACGGCATCGTTTAAGAGGATGTACGGTCGGCTCGATGTAAGTTCCTATTATGAAGGAATAAAGTCGGGTCGATATGATCTCCAGGGCTGAGCTGAAAGGGTTCATACAAGCCTGGGCGGGTGCAGCGCAGATGTTAAATGTTTCAGTCAAAAAATTTCAGTTGGATAAAGATAAGGATGAGGGGATTAGGGAGATAGGAAATTTGATTAAAGGCATCCTGTCTTCCTTGGAACAATGTGGAGAGCAGAAGGCTAGAAGGAGAAAGAGAAGAAGAGAGCCTATCGCGATCGAAAGAAGGGTAGACAGGACAGAAAGAATGAAAGAAGCGATGATGACTAAAGGCGGATAGCCTAAAAGGAAAGTGGTATCGCCGGCTGAAACAACGAGAGTAGTGGAACTTAAGAGGCGCCGAAGAGGAGAGGCCACATACGCCGAGGCGTGTGGGAGGAAAATCAGGAAGGTAAGGAGTGAACAGGATTATAGTGAGGATTCTGAAGGTTGGATGAGGATAGAAAGAAGGAAAAAGGAGAGGAGGGCTCCCTTAGAGCAAGCTATCCCTATGGTGCGTCCGGGTAACAACCGGCAGGTTGTTATCGAAGAGAGAGGCGTACCAAGGAATAGGAGATGGAAGGAAGCCATTCTAGATAAAGTTGAAGAAGGCTGCGAATGGCTTCAAGTTTATAGGAAAATAATGGCGGCTAGGAGCACCTTGGAAGGAGCTATGGGGGTGCGTAAAACGAGAGCCGGCCATATATTCATTGAATTCGACAGGTCGGTGGCGGTGAACGAGGTGGCGGTCAAGTAAAGAGCCGCTCTGAGGGACAATACGGAGGTGGCTGCTCTCGTCAACAGAGCAACCTTACAGACCAGGAATATCGATCCCTTTACCAGCAAGGAGAAGGTCGACGCTTCCGATTACGCCATAGGAGCGGTACTTCAACAGCGCGTCAACGATACTTGGCAGCCCCTAGGTTTCATGACGAAATCGCTATCCCCCGGGCAACGAAAGTAGAACGTATACGATCGAGAATTACTCGCGATGTACACCGCGGTGAAACGATTCAGGCACGCTGTCGAAGGGAGAGATTTCGCGATTTATACTGATCAGAAACCCCTACGCGTACGTATACGCGTATATAAACGTATACGCGTTTGATCAAAATCCCGACAAGTGTTCGCCGAGACAGTTTGGACACTTAGACTACGTAGAACACTTTACGACCGATATCCGACACATTAAAGGGGTAGACAATAACGTAGCCGATACTCTACCACGAATAGAAGCGATCGGGAAATCCGTCCATCATCAAACGTTAGCCGCAGCGCAAGAAGACGATACCGAGCTACGCGAAATCACTGCGTCCGGCTCTAGCGCGCTGCAATTGACAAAAATACGATTTCCCGATCAGGATGTCGGAATTTATTGCGATCTCACGAACGAAACCTCGCGACCGTACGTACTGGAACCGTTACGTCGCGCCGTATTTCAGTCGTTACATAGACTTTCCCATCCGGGAATACGCGCTACGCAAAAATTGGTGACAACACGTTTCGTCTGGCCGTCCATTAATAAAGATTGTCGAACTTGAGCGCGACAGTGTATACCATGTTAACGCTGCAAAGTCACCAGGCACGTATCCTAGCATGTCGGAACGTTCAAAACGTTAGAAGGCCGGTTCCAACACATACACTAGACATTATCGTCATGTCATATTCACAAGGTTATCGATATTATCCAAAGTGTATCGATCGTTTCTCGCGTTGGCCCGAAGCCACTCCCATCGTCGATATGGAAGCGCCAACCGTTGCTTCGGCCGTCCTTTCCACTTGGATAGCTCGGATGGTAGAGCGCCTACACAGACAATCAAAAGCGGCGATAAAGTGTCTCGACACGAGCAACTGGATCGACATTTTACCCATTATATTATTAAGCATTCGAACCGCGATAAAGGAGGACTTAAACACAACGGCAGCCGAAATGATTTACGGCACCGGCATACGATTGCCGGCGAAATTTTTCACAGCAGCCGAGCAACAGGCCAATTCGGAGTACGCGAACCGGCTTAAAGAAGGGATGGGGAAGGTCAGGCCGCATCCGGTCACGCATCATGGCGAAAAGAAAATTTTCGTTTTCTTAGAATTAGAAAACGTATGTTTTCTTATGTCATGACGCGATAGGGGGCCCTTTCCAGCCGCCGTATGACGGAACGTTTGAAGTCATAAAAAGAGGCGAAAAATTACACCGCCGAAATTAATAATCGCGACGTAACGGTTTCCACAGACCGTCTAAAACCGGCGTTTGTAGTATAAGGAAAAATCGCCGTATCTCTTGACATGCTATTTCCGGTAAATCAGGCGAACGCGAACGACGAAAACAGCGCAAGCAGCGATCGAATCGCGGAAGAAAACTCCAGGAATAGGTATGTTGCGCGGTCCGGACGTAGGGTCCGCTTTATCGACCAGTTCCCGGCAGGTTTCGGTTAGACGTCGTAAATTGTCGGATCGAGTGTATCGATAATTAAAAAAAAAAAAAGAAAATAACGATGACAAATAGAAACTCTGTAAATATTGCAAAAGTTTAACTTAATAAAAACGTTATCACTGGTAGGGGGTGATGTAGCGGCACATGAGTCAGAACACAATTTAAATGATGTTGTTGTTTTGCCTCGGAGTATCAAGACCGTTAGGTTCCAAGTAATGTAAGAACAAATAATATCCGGGCAAAACAATGTCGCCGCTTCGTGCACCCGTCAAACGTAGAAGACTTCGATTTTCCGGTTCTCTCCCGATCAGCATAAATAAACGGACGCAACCGAAAAGAATTTAATTATCTAGAGTTATCAACCAGTTATCTATCGAATATTTATTAGCGATCTTACTTTGCGACTTATACACTGTACGGGCGTCTTAGCGCTTATGGTTTGCATACATATTTATTCAATTATTTTAAATATATTCGACAATTTCAACAACGAGCAATCTCGTCTAATACATTTCACGATGAAACATTGTCTACAAAAGTCATCTACAACAATATTTCGGAAGTGCGATCGACAATACACATAAAAGAAATGCCAAAAGCAAGAAGGAATCGTAGAGGTAGAGGCTATACCAGCAGGAAACGTGCAAAAAACGTTTGAATAACGTTTCCCGAAATTAGAAGAGAAGAAGAAAAAATTAGAAAAAATTAGGAATACCTTAAAATTAGGAAACTACAGAACAAACAGAAATTAGTTTTATCCATCGAACTCACCTATACCCGAACGCGATCTAGGGCTGCATTGCCAATAGTTTAGGAAAGCGATAATTATTCTCGTTTTATAAACTATATAGAGAGTTAAGACCAGAATTTTGATAATAAATATATAAGTAAATAAAATCGAATAAATTACCAGTTACGAGACATTGAAATTATTTATTTATTCCTAGAAAACTTTAATCCTTCCCGCGCTAGTACTCTCCTACCCACAGCAGCTAAGCTGGAACGTGGAGTTTATTTACCAGTCGTATTAGTACAATAGTTAATGCTACTCCTACAGTCATATCAACGAATTAGAATATCAAGAATATGACAGTTTGAAAATTAAAAATAGTGTTGCACTTTAGAAAGGCGCGAGAGCTTAACGACTATTTCTGGTGGCAGCAACTACAGTTTTGATTCAAGCGTCAATTTGAGAAAGCTAGGGCCCGAAATCGAGAATAATAAGTAACGGTTACGAATACCGAAGATCAAAACCGGATCGTAACAGTAAATACTGATTAGGAAAGATAACGAATAAATGGAACTTGTTAATAATAATAATAATAACAAGAATAAGTTTCCTTAAATATCATAAAATGCATTTACCTTAAATTTCTGCCAACGAAAATTCTTGAATTTGATACAAAATGATAGCTAATAAAATGAATGAAACAAAAGCTTTAAAAAACAACTAATATTAACAGGAATGGGAATAAGGGAAGGGTTGCATATACAAGGATGCGTAAGAGTGCACTTAGAAAAATCAAAATAATTGAAAATATAATTAGAACGCGGGAAGAAGATATCGCCCGAAAATTGTATATTATTTATTTAGTAAAAATTTTATTTATTTCTATTACATATGTCTATGGAAGATTCAGAGGCCAATTAGCGTTAATCCTTCTTTCTCTGAAAAGGACTTACGTAGCTCCAAAAATAATTTATTCTTAAAAATTTTAATTAATAAATCAATTAACTCGCTACTTTCATGCATATATAGTAGGTTACGGTATTGACCACGAAATTACTAAGCACAATTATTCCGAGCATAAGCACAAACAATGAGAATCATTTCGAAGTCGTGACAAGTCTAAGCATTATCGTTTGTTATGTAAAAAATAATTGTACACTGCTTAACTGAATTAAGCAAAAAAAGATGAAAATACACGTATTTCCATGAAATTGCCCTTTTTCTGCTAGTGAATTCCAATATTTATCTAATGAGCAAAATTTATTCGATTGCGATAATGGCGAACGAGACGAAAATTTAAAAAGGAAACTGTCACAAGAAAACTCTGCTGGATGATTTTCCACTTTATAAGATTAACGGTTCATCGATCAATGTTTTCCAAAACTCATTGTACAAGAGTACTTTTATGTTTTTTCTTTGTTATAATCATTTTTAAACTTCATGATTCATGGCATACTTAAACTTTGGAGTTGAAAGCTATATTTTACAAAAAAATTTTGTACGATGATCCGGGTTATGCCAATATTTCCGTTTGGCACTGTATTAGCATAAGCGAACAACCCAACTTCCAGTCGGCTTGACAAAAATCGAACGACTAGCGCAAACAACTAGCGATCGCTTATTTTTCATAGCTCGGAATATAGCTATGGACATTAAGACGAAATTGTTACCGGAGAAAATACAAAAGTTATGTAGTTCAATACGACAAGATTTCTACAGGTTTTCTACATGTTATGTATATAGAAACGAAAAATGTAATAAAAATGAAAAGCCACCTAAAATAAGAAGGTTAAATATATTTGTGTTCTCTTACCTTTATATGAAGAATAGTTTCCTGTCCGGTTACTGCATTACCCTATCTATAATTGAACAAATTTTTAGGTTACAATTATTTACACAAAGCTAGTACGCGTGCGAATGTCTTTTTATTTTATAAACCTTTATGTACAAAAACTCTATCCACGTTAAATCAATCTCTTTTTATAGAAACTTAATATAGAAAGTTAATTTTCTAGATAGAAAAATTAAAACTTTCAGTAAATTCATGTACAACGCGCACTCTACTGCGTACCGGATACGAATGACGAGTGAACGTTATCGAATTCTACGGCGACCGCTTAGATAGTGACGAGGACGGATTAATATTGCTCAGTAATTGGTTAAGCTTTGAGCCTATGGGCGGTATCTGTACGCGATTACTGCGCAAGGACCATTTCATGACATGCTCCACCTCTCCGTCTCCTTCGCCCGCCGCTCACTCAGCCCCACAAGAAGTAAAAATAGGCCACCGATCTGTCCTGTTTTGCGACCAAATTTTCAGGAAGGAAAAAGAAAGAAAAGACAATATCGTGTAAAAGTACGGTTTTTAAACGGCTTAAATTAAATTACAAACTGTAATGTTAAAAATGTAAACCCAACACAAAATATGGTATGGCTACGTCGTACCGTCGCGTAACGGCACTTTTACCAGAACCACTTTCAAACAGTTCTGCCCGAGCAGCCGAGCTAAACGGGCGTGTGCAACAGTGCTCCGGAGAAGTGCGGCAAGTGCGGAAGAGAAAACTACGAACGGCTACGCCTATAGCCAAACGGCGGAAACCCGTGTCCTATATCAAGAAGCCTTAAAATAGCAGCCTGGAACTCTAACGGCCTACAACAAAGGGCCCTAGAAACTAAAACATTCCTGTCCAGCAGTAACACCGATATACTACTCGTCTCAGAAACACACCTCACAATAAACAGCTACATAAAAATACCGCACTACACCATATAAGACACCGAGCATCCCTCAGGGAAAGTACACGGAGGGACGGCAGTAGTAATAAATAAAAACGTTATAACGTATTACGTTATAAAGAACAACGTAATAACATATTACGTTATAAAGAATAACGTAATAACGTACTACGTTAAAGAGTATAACGTTATAACGTATTACGTTATATGGTATAACGTTACACCGCATTACGTTATACAGTATAACTTTATAACTTATGACATTACTTAGAATTAAGTTATAACGTATTACGTTATATAGTGTAACGATATCACTTATTACGCTATATAGTATAATTTTAGGACGTATTACGTTACACAGAAAACGTAATAACGTATTACGTTATATAGTATAACGTTATAACGTATTACGTTATATAGTGTTGAAGTGGTTACCACTTCTAAGAAAACTCTACATCTGGTCTTTTTTAATTTTCTCAAGCACTGAAGCCATCGACAGCGTGTAGACAAAAGACTGCGACGAAGTCAGGCCATAAACAGTAAACAGGCGACGTTGGCTTCGGGGTTTTTCAGTTATTAGGTAACACAGCTAGCTTGCGGATCTGGACCAGCTCAAATTGTATTTTTACTTATTACACTTCTATTTAAATATATTTTCTACCTTACAATTTATCCACGTGTTTTCTCTGTTTACACACCGAACAACCTCAACAATACGCTATTGATTATTTCCTGTAAATGAAGAATTTTAATATAATGTACAAAATATATAAAATTTAGCATTAAAATTGTCGCACATATATTTAAAAATTAATTGGATTAAAGAATTTTTCAAAATTTCTGAGAATGTAAGGCCAACGTAAGATTTTACACGGAACTAGTTTCCATTTTCGCGCGTAAGACTACGTCATAAAGACAGAGGAGGGGGTATAGACAGCGGACTTCAGACGCGCAGCGTAGACTTCCCTTAGTCATCTTACGACTGTGCTGTGAGGAGGGTGTTTTGCTCGGTGGTTTCAAATCCTTTGTGTGCAGTTGTGTGAATCTCTTCTGTATTGTTCTACAACAAACAGGAGCCGGATACAGGTTGGTATACTTTTTACTTACTCAATAATTAGGTGAAATAATTGAGAAAGCATGGCGAGGACAAAGAAGGGACTTTCGAAAACTAACGCCGACAAGCCAGAAACTGAACGGTTACTAACTTGGATTGACGAAGTTCGCCGCAAAAGATCAAAGTGTCGCCGAAAGCGCAGACGCGATTTACGGATTGAAGCAATGCTGACGTGCGCTCTTTCCAAAGCTAAAAATGATTTACGCATCCGGCGATTATCAGCAGCTTCAAAATGGCAGAAATATAAAAAACAATGCTTGAAGAAGGAGGTATATTATACAAATTATGAGCTCTACAATGGTGAGGACACGGAAAATTCGGGATCGTCTCAACAGAATCCCCGGGAGGAGCCATCGTGTCCTGAATTGGGCAGTTTAGACGATGTCGTGCCTAAGTTGGCAGAAATAAAAGTAACGTTACAACGCTGAAGTAGCGGGAAAAATGCAAGCGATCAGGTTTGGAAGACCTAACTGTGACAAGAGGATTTCTCGCAACGTTTTATCTACCTAATGCGTAGAGATTTCAACAACTATATGGAATCTCGAGCGATTACGGAGCACCGTGTATTACGTCGGTGCTGCAAGAATAGAAATTGCATTACTATCTTGATGTATATATGGATATTTTCTGTTTGCAGTCTCACCGTTCGAGATGGCATTGGGACAAGCGGAGGGAGTTGGTGTTCGCAACGATGCTGAAGCGTACTGCACGCTCGGGGACCCCATGTTCTCCAGTCTCTGCGCCTTTCGTTGGCTTAGTTTATATATTATATTGTATGCATTGGTTTGGTAATATACGTAATAATGAGCGTTCGAAGTATGTTCGAAGAGTGTTTGATCCGATATTTTTTATTTTCAGAAATATATACTTTGCATGTCTTATAGTTTAAAGAAAATTTGTATAGTACATTTTAGCTTGTAGATTTAGTAGTATCGTTTCTAATATTCGCTCCATTATTCTGTACGTCAAGATTTTGTATATTTGCTTAATGTTGATTAACAGTTTTGTAGACTTTAAGAAATGAAATGAAATTAATAAAATTTGGAAAATGTTTACAATTTTTCTGCAATCTTCTAGTTCATATTAATGGCAAAAGTGCTTTTCTGCCCCGCATACTACACATAACAAATTTCTGTCGCAGGCAAGAGACCCGTACATGAACCCAGGCTGTTGGCGGTCATCGGCAACATTATTTGGCCTGTCTGTGTATGAGATAAGGAGCGACGAGAGAGGATTGGTACGGCATAAGGAAGGGGGGAAATGTGTTTCTTTTTAGAAAATCGTGCATGAAGTTTTCTGGCTGACGAATGGGTTGCACCATGATCAAGTTGTACATAAACGTATCATCTCTCCGCGCTTCCGTATCTTGAACATCCAAGCATCAACTAATTCGAAAATCGTCTGACGCGCGAAACTCATAGGCTTATTGTGACGTACTACAGCAAATTGTAGCAAATCTTATTTGGTGGGCTCTAATACCTTTCGTTTTCTCATGTCCGGGGAAGTTTTTTCATAGCTTGTACCACCAGGTTGTATGCGAGTTGTCGAAGCACACAAGACAAGCCTCCGGTGAATATCAATAAGGAGAGACAGCGCTAGGGGTAATGGCCCCTCCTAACGCCAATTCAATAGTCAGGAAATATTAGGACTGGCTAGAACTAGAGAACGAGTGAAGGGGGTGCAACTGAAGTTAATTCATAAGAGAATCCTGGAGCACCTCTGTCATACGCGTCGGGCGGTCATCGTGGAGTTTTAGTCGGTAAGAGTCCGACACTACTCTGCTGTTACGCAATTACTGCAACAGCGGAGTGTCCATGAGGATTTCTCCACGTAAAAAAAAAAAAAAAAAAAAAGAAAAAAAAGGTTGTATGTTAGTTACTCTGGCTTATCAATATGCTCTGTTCAAAGTTTACCAAGCTGAATACTGTCACAGGCCTCTATCTTCCTTAATAAGAGCTGTAGGGGATCGAATAATGAGACTACCAAAATGTGTACTCGTTAGTGTATTTAAAACAGATCTTGTCGCGAAACGATATTTATACAGACGTTTAGTCACAGTTTATACTGAATCGTTTGCGCTCACGTTCGTTTATTCATAATCGTCAGAAGAAGGTCAAAAGATACAAATTCGTCTTGTTTTACAGTTACATGTAGCGGCGCCATTATTTTGCCGGAGTTCATAATTCCTTACAATACCTCTAAATATTCCGAAGCAAAACAACAACTTGGTTTGAAGCAAATTCTAACTCTTGTGCCGCTACAGAGCTTTTTAAGGTATGGAGTAAATTGAATGCATCTTTGTTGAGTCTAGATGATCCAGAATGGCGAACTACCGCAAGTAGAGCAACTAATCGAAATACTAGACATGCACATATACGTAATATGTTTAACATGGATAGGAAATTGTTTTGAAATTTAACAATCATTGCAATAATTACGTCGGTTCGGAAGTCGTATTACTAGATACTTATTGTAATATCGTAAAGTAATTCGAATTAGAAATCAGTTGAAAATAGAAAAACCGTGTACGTCGTGTTTCTGTGCTTCGTTTACATTTAAGAGTGCCTACGTGACTAAAGGCACGTAGTTGGTAGTTCTTACATAGGTATGAGGGAAACAATAGACAACGTTAGAAGAAGGACGGTTTCGCTACGCAAGGCGAATCGAAAAGTGTGCGTGTTGCGAGAATCAGAGCTAATTGAGTCGTCGAAGAGTAGAGTCGTTAGAGGTATCGAGTCGTCGAAGAGTAGAGTCGTGAGAATTGATAGAGTTGTTAGAGAGAGAGAGAGAGAGTGTGTGTGTGTTAGATTCGTTGTGACGAGAGTGGTAAAATAACTGTAAAGTTATTTGATATAGATGCGAGTATTGCATTTAGTTTCCGTTAAATAAATATCGTTTCCTGTCCAATTTATATTTGTATATTCAATTTAATATTAATAAATTGTAAGTAATCGGGAAAAGATTTCTATCCTTATTTTCCGATTTTACATTATTTTCACAGATTTCAATTCACTTATTCATTGATTGATATTAGGACAAATGAGGAACTTCGCATCTAATTAGATTAACAAATAAAATGTATTGTTCCTGATAAATGGTATGCAGAATAGTATAGGAAATAGAAGACTGGTTTATATTACCGTTCAAGTGACTGATAGTAGGTAAGCAGTGATGGAACATGAGGCAACGTAATATAAAATTGAATCCCTGAGTATAGCATGCAGATAATATTTTGAGTGTTGACGGAGGACAAAATTATGCACATTCCTTTTTCAATTCCGAGGAAATACATCAACGATGAGTCAGTTGTCAAAACACCATGGAAATTGCTCATTGTCAATTGAACAAGTTTGATATAATTACAAAAGCTTAAGATTTAACTTGAAATTTTTTTGAAGAAATTTATTTTTATTATACCTGATGTCAAGCGCGGTATTAAATATCATGCTTTTATAACTATTGTTTTAAATATTTTTGTGTTGAAATAATGTCGTTTGGGTGTCTGTTTTGCACTGGAGGAGTACCCGAAATAATAATCTCGTCGCGTACAGCTAAACAGCTACAGGCAGTTGTTTGTATTCCTGGAACGCGTTGGATTCGTGTTTGCATGGTACGTTGATTGGAATGACTTAGAGGTGGGTTACTGGGGGTGCGAGTAATTATGTTTCAGCCAGGATTGGATAGAGAACGCGTTTCTAATGGTCTCTAGAAAAGGTTTCTAATTTGATCGTTATAGATGTCGAATCCTTTCTGCTAAATACGTTTTTGGGAGACATTAAGTTGAAAAAGGTCATATTTTTAAAGAGGGGGAGAGAGGTGGTATGCATTGGATAAAGGTAACAATTTTATATGAAGAATAATTATTGTAAACATTGAATATAATTGGGGAAAATTGAGAAACTGGTGCAACTTGTTGTAATATAAGCTGCAGGCTTGGTGCTGTGTCTATCTCTTATCACTTTAATACAATGGATGAGACATTTGTATGGTGTTTTTTGATAATGGAAAACGTGTTCGTGCTGTATGCTTTGCATTCAATAACAGGAAATGGTTCTGCAATTTCAGTGATCCAAAGTACTTGCAGTATAATGATAAGCATAATACAATATAAATTTGCATTTCATCCGGCTACTGACGGAAATACTTGTTTGACAATGGAACAGATCATTGCTAAGAAAGGGAAAAACGAACAGATTGTGTATCTATAATCTATTCCAAATTAAGATCATCGTTTCACGTTTAATATTTTAGATCTGCAGAAGGTAATTCACATTTCATTGTGATGACCGTATACACTGAAGCTATATCTGACCTTGCTATTTTTT
>NW_022883989.1:0-43875 GCF_011952255.1 Bombus vosnesenskii | reverse complement strand
ATTGGAGATACCGATCACGCTGTATTAAACTAAATAATAATGGAAGAAAGGAATTTCAGTTTGTAGATTTTTAATTAATCTACTGCTTTACTCATCAAATATAGGATATTATTACAGCACATACAGCATTACAGCAATTTGACATTGTGAATTTTGGCCCGCATACTATGGTCGCGTTTTTCAATTATGAAAATGTTTAAAATAATTGACTCTTTTGGATCAAGCCTTTTTATCGTCATAGGCACTCATAATTTTTTCGTTATTTAACATTATTCGTACTGTTTCTTAGTTGTTATAGTTAATTTCAGCACGTTAATTTTTAACGCGTCAAGGTGTAAGAAAGTTGATCTACGCTACAAATACTTGAAGCAAAATAAAATATGAGCATTAGGTAGCGAAGTTTCCAAACGTTCAGACTAAAAGAATAAGGATAGATCTAATTGATATTCATGACATTCTTATAACATTTAATCGCGAAATTAATTATACGTGATCACGTCTCGAACAGAGCATACTTTCGAAGAAACTGTAGGCCATTCCGTATGTAGTTTTACCGTATGGCCATTCTGCTGGGCAGAACCATCGATTGCAGTTTCTCCAAAAGTGCCATTAGTGGGTTAGAAAGTGCTGCAGAGCTGTGTGGAAGAAGGTTGCTTCAGGGCCATTGCGATTTTGAAAACTTGGACGATTGCAATAACAATTCAAGGAAGCTACGGTATTATACCGAATAGTCTACTTCTGAAAGTAGTAGCAATGGCTTTTCGCCGAGCGGAAATTCGGACGGGCTTCATGAAGTAAATCGGGAATTTACACTGGCCAAGAATAATGGATAATACACGAGTAACTGAGAGGCGAAGTCGTTTGATAAATGGCTTTTTCATGAGTAAACAAGATAGCGGTTGGGAAATAAACCTTCGTGTAAAACATAAGACAATTATAAAATGGAAATTGCCGTAAATACATTCCTACGTAAGAAGAGCTTTCTACAGTCAAGAACAGAAATTGCATGTCGTTGATTTAGTGGCAATAATTGGCTCATACATTTATTAACCGTCTGCAAACGAAATGAACACGTCGAAATAAAGTTTTAATACTTCGCGGTTTATGACTATACATCACACAATAATTGTACATTAAAGTTGGTAATTAGCGCGAATATCATCGAAATACGATTAATGTTAAAAGATTCAATATGCAATATAGCGATTATATTATATTTTGAATGGCGTTTCGTTATTTGTCCATTCAAACAATGATGGAAAGCTTGATAGAATTGAAAAACGGGGAAGATGATGGTATTTCTCAAGAGGAGCGTAATATGTCATTTCTTGTATGCAATCGATGCGCCAGCTGGCATTTGGCGTTTCATACGTCGTATATGAGCGAAAGCACTGGTTATGAATACATCAGCGAATGTTTTGTAATAACGCACAATGCTCATACATGTATAAGAATGAAAGAGCTTTTGAGCGCACGTTGTGTAAGAGAGTGTCGCTAACGCAGTGCGAAAGAGCTCGTTCCCTTTATCCTTTAGTCTTTTTCCCCTTGCCGTTTAACGCGTTTTAAGCGTTTACATTCCCGCTTCTGGCCGACCTGCCGCGTCACACTGCTACGCTTTACTTAAATACGTGCTTTCCACCATGCAGACGCGCCTTTATTAGAATCAAATCATTGGTAATAGGATAACGCTGTGAATCAACGCAAACACTTTATGCTCCTTGTTACGTTGCTTCATTTTTCTAGAACGTATTATAAAACTGGACTTGTTGAAGGTCAGAGAATTTGCATAATATCAATGTTTGAAAGCTGCTCCGAAAACAAAAAGTTCACAAATTTCTACGCTGTGCAAATAAATTTACAATTCTAATTACATTAACACATTCGCTGTCGACGGTTCCGACGCGAGAACCTCAGCTGGTGCCGTCTACGATTTCCATAAGTCCATGGCTGATTGCCGCGAGGTTCTGCTATTAAAACGAGAGTGAATTTAAAAGTATCGCTCTGCCATACCATGTTTATAACCACTTGTCCTATCCGACGAATTTCCGTTGCGAAAAAAATTCGTTTCTTCTATACAGCCGCGACAACTGAAAATTATCTGCCTCCCGTCGCATCTTCTGCCTTCGATTCTTCTGAATCCGTGGTCAAGAAACTGCAGATGAGTTTTCCCACTCATACACTTTCTATGTGTATATAACTTTATATCCCAAGAAAAGAAGCTCAAAGTATTGAAACACTGGAAGCTATACAACATATTTCGTAGCGAACTGAATCCAACAAATTAACGAACAACTTGTATTCGTTGATCAATAGGATATTAACAGTATTGTGCAATTATATTATAAAATTATATCAATTCCCATTGCCTGACTGTTTATTTTCAGCAAACAATATTCTCGAAACCGTTGAATGATAACTAAGCGGCAACTGAATAAAATTTGCGAAATGGTGTGAATTCACGTCTGCGGCGACTAGTAACATGGAGTACAAAAAATCGTTGTGTAAAATCTGCGATCGATTGATCATATAGTCGCTGGATAATTGTTGTCTTTTGAAACAGGAAAACTATATTCAAGAACCATAGCAAATGGCCACAAGATTATATCGAAATGTCACCAATATCGAATTTATTAATCTCTGTTAAGCTGTCCACTTAATTTCTTCTTAAACGCAAATGAACGAATAGGTTCAAATTTTTTAGGTTGCAAATTTTAGGTTGCAAATTTTTCAGAATCTACATGGAGCAACCGACGTGGCACGTATACGACATCGCACAATTTCTTTAATTCAAGTTAATTTTGTAAAAAGGAAATAGTTGGTTATGGAATATATGAAGAATTCTCATTTTAATGTATTTATTTTTGCTAAATAATTTTTTCACATTTGACGCATTTCATTTTATAATTGTTAATTCTAGAAATAAAATGTCGCAGCTTTATTAAATTTTTCAACGACATTACACGTTTTGTATAAAATTTTACTACCATATTTTTCACAGTGATACTGTTATGCAATTTATAAAGTACAGTCTACTTGACACTATAACATTTGTTAAATGAACTTGTATATCCGTTCTGATATTTTCTTTGTACTGATACTTTACTTTATAATTTACATTAAACAGAACGCTGCGAATAGCGGCGAAACTGTCAGGTCTGTCACTTCGCTTAACTATGTCTGTCACTTTAATATTCTATTTTTGTATTGCAATTATTTATATTACCACTGATTATTGTTATTATTATTCCCATAGTATCACACCATGTTTACTAACAAACTTCAATCGACTAACATAAATGGCTAAAAATCACCTTACAATTTTTCAAAATGTGTTCGCACATATAATAAGTTGAAATAAAATACTGTTTTGCTTTTACCGTTACAAAGAGTGAGGTTACAACTTATTGTCAGTTGGCCATAACGTTAAAGGGATGATACTATTAAAAGTTGAAACTCTAAATGATGAATATAAACATGATACTCTGAAAATTTTTACTTGCATCACTGTGATTCGCAAACTATCGCTTTTAAATATGTACATTATCGAATTTGACGAATTTATATTAATTTTATAGGAATATTTGCCAAGAGAAGATGTTTCATATTTTACTAGAATTGAAATATTGTAAATAATTATAGCATGATACACACGCACATACTGATTCATTTAGCTGCAGTTACACTTGGTATTTACTGTAATCGTTCTGTTTTCGCATTAGAATCCTTGTTCCCTCGTACACGTAATTACACACACTTGCTGGTTACAATTTGCCAACCTGAATTCACTCTATTATCACATTTACGCAAACCCAATTTAATTACTTTTAATAACAAATGATGAATAACATAAGAGACACTACAATCAATGTCAGCTGTTACTGCCGTATCCACAAATTTACGAATAAACTATGAATTGTTGTAATATACACATACAGCGTGTCTCGCGCAATTAACCGTTGCGTTGTATGTTGTAGATTTCTGCGTGGCTTGTATGTATTCTTATGCATTGGTGCAGTTGCAAAGTGCATTGAAAAATTGTTCAAACTACAGTAGAGTGCCCTCGTCCAAACATTAATATCCGAACGTTTTATTATCGGAACATGATATTTCCCAGTAACGGATGTCTTATTATTTATTTTATTTAGGGTCGCATAATTAATAAAATTCATAACAAGAATATACAAAAAAAGAACAAAATGTAAAATATAATAAAACAAGTTACAAACTCACTTAATAGTATATATCAATACATTTTGAACATAAATCACATACAGTACAACGATATACAATGACAGCAAGATGCAGTACAATTAACCTAAATTTAAATTAATAGGATATGGTGTATGTTACAATAAAGTTAATAGCCTACAATGTCATAATTGCTGATACAAACTAATATCCTTGAGAAAGTGAAGGAGATTTAGTTAGGCATGTTTGAATATCATCTGGAAGATCAAACTTTATTTTGTGTTCGGGAAAGTTACTACGATTTATGAAGATGATCTGCAGACAAAATACAGCTACAGTGTTTACACTTGTGTGGTTCATTTTCAGTTATAAGACGAGAGCGTGTCAGGTTAGTATGACCAATTCTAAATCTGGTCTTGCTCTTTCTTACTAAAAAGTTCTGGACTTTTATCCAATACGTTTGTACGTATTTTACATATGTTGGATGAAAGTGCATATTTTCAAAAATCGTATTCAACATTTATTTATTTAAATATTTGTTTCAACCTTAATTATTTAAACATTAGGATGTGGACAGTGACCGTTGAGGCTATTCAAACGAGTAGACAAAGTTTTAATTGTGACATTTTTAGAACCCAACTGTAAGTCATGAGTTGATCATTAATAATGAATTGATAGATTCTCCCCTTCATTCGATTGAGTGAATTCTGATTGTAAGAATTTAGTATGAAACTAATAGCGTTCTAACCATCGAAACCAAACGTGACATAATTAGAAAGTGTTGTAAGTGCAATAGAATTAGCAAAAACAAACATTTTTACAGATATTAGGAAACAAAAACATGATATTGAAAATTGTCCAAAGCACGTAGATTCCGCAAATGCTGGCAACACTAGAAAAACCTTCAATATGCTAATGTAATGAAATGGCTTCATTGCGACAAAGACGATAACAATGACGATATTATGCAAATGAAAACAGCGAACAAAAGTGGTAATAGAGAGCTGGTTTTTTATGGTGAAGCAATCGTGGCATTCGGAAAAAAACTTCGATAGTTCGAAACACAAGAAGGGTGCAACTCTATTATTACGTTGAAAAAATTGTTTGATTTAGCAGTCGAAAAATGACGAGGCTCATAAATAATCTGAATGAAACTTAATCTTAACCTACAATTCGAATCGCTGCGTTCTTTAAACGACGCGTGCGATTATCTGAAAGAGGAAATTGGTTCGAACCCGGACGACTACCAAGTCCCTAGTGTGTGCTTTGCAAAAGTGAAACAGATTCCTTGTTTGACTCTCGCGCTAGTACAGAGGCTTCTACGTCAGAGTGCCATTGAATTTAAAACGTCTATGTGGTTGGTCGCTTGTGTAAATGTCTATTCTTCTACATCCGTTTCTATCGTTAAAATGATTCCCCTTAATTTGCCCAATTTCTCCATTTCCAAATTTCCCTGGTTCCTGCCTTTGTTTTCCGCCGTTTTTGCTTTCCGCCCCCTTCCTTTTCCTGTTTTTTCATTGGTGGTGATCTACCTTTCTTTCTTGTCATTTGCGGTTTTTTCAAGTTCTCTTTTCCTGCTTTGTCTTTTTCCCGGTCTTCGTCCTCTTTCCCTTTTCCCTTAAAGGCTTCAATTAATGAGCATTCGCCTTTGACACTGTACCATCCTATCCTGTTCCGTCGAGGTCGATCTTCCTCTCCTTTTTGAATCTTTTATTTTACTCATTAGTCCTTCTACTCTCACCTAGCGCTTTCTGTTGCTTTTGGTTCTTTGATTTCTTGCGTGTCCATCAAGTGTCGAAGGGTACTGATACGATGAACCGCGATCCAGCAGCCCTGTTTTCCCTCGATAGGTGTCGCTGCTTCCTGTGACCCACACGATCGTCATCCAGTAGATCCGAGTTTTCGCTCTAACCTCAAATCCCTTTGTCTTTTAGCTTCTACTAGGTGTCTTTCTACCTTCCACCTGTCCTCTCTCATTTCGCTACTCCGTGTCTTTGTCTCCTCCTGTCTAGAATTTCTCCCGTCTGTCTTTGAACCAGCTTCAGAGCTTCTCTTGTCTATTTCTAACACTTAATCGCCTTTTCATATTCACACTCTTGCAATTACGCGCTGTTCTCATTTCTCACATAACGCTACTCCCTATAAATCTATATTAATGTGGTATAAGTTATACTTTGGTGATTGCTGTTGCGTGGACGTAACTTCACTCTACCGGCCATTATCTGCCGACGTGTCATGCACAGGGTGCGAAGAAAGTAAGTTTAAAGAGGATCCTACATCAAATTCAATTCATTTCAAAATCAAAGTTTAATCTTTTTTATTATAGCATACTGTACTCATCGCGAGAAACAACAGTCTGAAAGGCACCATGGGTCGCAAATGATCCCTCCTGCCGGTCAACGATGTTAAAGTTTTAGTAATTTTCAAACTGATTTTTAATTCACAGTGAATTAACATTAATGAATTAATGAATTAAATTTTTTGTTTGCAAATTTACATATAATTCTTCGCTCAGGCTTCTTTTCCATCAACGATTATTCTCATAGATATCTGTAATCGTAAAAGAAACGCATATTTATTTTTGCTCGTAGGCGACAAAAAGTATACTAAATTTGACACTACTGTTTTAACTAAATTTTAAGCTACTGAACGATATCTTTCACTCTGCGAAGAAAGAAGTGGAGCAGTGGAGCAGCCGAATCTGCAAAGCGAGGTGGTCCATGGGAAGCGATTCATCCTGTTCACGATAATATAAACGTTTCATTGAAAAATTGGCGAACCGATCGACTATGAGTGGGAATGTGAGCAATCATGCGTGGAATAGATAGAGTAGACACGTGTGCTTTAACTTGGTGTGATTTGCTATAGAGTCACGAATCTAAAAGTCGCAAATATACGCACTTGTTATCGATGTAGGCACATAATTGCTACCCATTCTTGATTAAATGCCTCGAATTATTGCGTACGCTTTACCGCGAGCACGAAATGAAATTCTGGCGTTTGTTGATCGAGGATGCTACTGCATTCGTAACACGGTCGAAAAAGCATAGTTGCAGCATAAGTATCATTCAACGGGAAAAATCCCGCCGAGTGACATATCTATTTGGAGTGTTTAAACGCTGCGAATGTTGTAAAAATGTAAGTTCGCTCTCGTATTCGCCACATTGTATGATGGATTCGATGTCACCTATTCTATGTAAATTCATTAGTAAATGCGCACGAGGAATGGCAATAATTAATCTTCTTTAGGAATGCGGGGCCGATTTAATCTTTGATATGGATTTAAATGTCGCAATATTAATTCTTGATCACGAAATTACTAATTTAGTCGCTGAAAATCATATTATCACGCAACCTTTTCTGCACGTAAAGGTCTTCCATTATTTCAGTATTCTGATATATCTGTAATTTCCTACTGCTTCGTCGATAGCGCGTTATTTTCCCACGAAAAGTAAATGCAAATAAATATTTTTATGCCAATAAAGCCAGTTAACGAATTATTAAAACTTTAACGTTGTTTACCGGGAGAAGGAATCATTTGCAGCCTATGGTTTTTTTAGAAGCGTTTTTCTCCATCCATCCCGTACTGTAGAATCATACTATCTTATTTACACTTACTTCCTTCACACCCTATACATGTCATACATATCCAATTTTTAACGTTATTATGCAAGTGATTTAAGACCGCAGACTTGATTTTTATCTGTTAAAATATTTCTATAGCTTTTATTCCTCTCAAACAATTACTAAAAGCGTGATGCTTTGCAAATATTTACAAAATTTACAATGACTTTCTGTTTCTACTGTTAAGATAACTTGAATATCGTAAAAAACGTATAAAACGAATAACGAAGAAAGGTGTGTACATAAGTACGTTGTCAGACATATGTGCAATGCGCGAGACACACGTGAGATCCACTTCGAGAGACGATGGTACTCCTAAAAGCAATGAAAAATATTCACATAAACACATGCTGTATCTGTGTTCGTTTGGAAGGTATAACGAATTTTCCGTTTTCATTTCGCGTTATCGAATTACTTTCACGGAAGATGCTCAAAATGACCACCTTTCATTTCAAGGCCAACCTGTATACGTCTTTTTATGGACCCGGTTGACACTCGAACAATTCCTGGTGTTCGCCGAATTTCTTTATAATCTTGTCCTATTTTGAACCTTAGTATTTCAACATTTTTAATAGGTTTGCTCTGCTTGCAAAATTCGATGTATCTCATAAGCGAAAACAAATAGAGCATGTGTTTATATGAGCCTTCTTCATTCTTTTTGGGTGTACAATCAACTCCCAAAATGTATCTCACGTGTCCTGTTACACCTTGTATACTGTTAATAATGATAGCGATGATAGATCGTTAGATAATGCGAGTGACGTAATTAACGTGAATCCGAAAAAATCACTTGATTGATTCTCTTGAAATATATAAAATCGAATACACGTAATATGTGAATATATTTTGTCAATCTACAAACAATCTATAAACAAATTAATAGCGAAGAAATGAGATTATAATGAACGAAAAGTTTAATGGAATTTTAACCTCTTGTTCTTGCGATGAATATATTTTAATAAATACGCGAATGGAAATGCTCGACGAAAATAAAACGGTGAATACGATGCATCTGAAACATGTCTGAAATCCGTCGAGCGAGCAGTTCTTCAATCAAGTGGTATGAAAATTCCATTGATTGATGAAACATGCAAATTCATTACACGCAAGGACGTGTTGTCGCATATGCATACAACGGACAAGATTTTCCAGTAGTTTGAGCAAAGAATGAATTATATTGGAAACTTTAGATTTAGAGATTATCCCGTTTTCTTAAATAATTTACATGCAGCTCTTTTTTTTTTATCGAGTCCAAAAAAAGCCCCTTATAAAGAATTATGTACCATAAGGGGTACGTTAGCTTTCCCCAGTTACTATTTTTCCGGGCGCATGAGATTTTAAACGACAGTTTAATTTAAGTTAGAAGAAAATTTAAACGTGCAAATTACTGTGCACTTTTTAAGAAAATAAACGCGTTTCAATATCTGGTTCGTAAAGTAAGGGTTTCGTATTCAGTGGCGGGTACAGATTGTGTTTTCTCAAATTCTTCGTTAGGCCAGCTCTATGAGAATTAAAGAATTGCAAGGGACTCTTCCAGACTATTTGATTTAAATCCTGCTTTTTCAGAAAAGTGGTAGCGATCAAAGAACAAACTCTCGTGAGTTTAACCTTTATTTGCGAATCGTGGTTTATTATTGTCTTTAAAATAATATACAATATTCAAATTACATTCGTGCTTAAGTGATTCACGAAAATCATGTTTTAATTAATTTGATTACACAGTATATCCATTTGTGATGGAATCCAAAAATTATTTATGCATTTTTCCTTAAATTCGTCATATTTTCTTTTAATTTCGAGAATACAGAAGTTACGATAGTCTTTGTATCTATTTTTGAATTATGTTGGAAGAGAAGAACGCTAATCAGTAGAAATTTTAATGTTACGATTCCATCATTTATGATATATAATATTAATGCATTCTGCAGAAAATACGTAAAATGTATTTGGAATACTTCTTTTCCTCGAGACTGTTAATTCTTTGCAGATGTAAGCTGATTTTACAGAAATTCGTCTTGTAGTTTTGCTTCCATCGGTATATGTTATATGTAAGTCATCATTTAATAAAAAATTGCACATTTTGTGCATGTTTCCAATTTCAATATTTATACGAATCGAGGTAATGACAGTGTTATGATCAGAAAAATAGATATTTAAGTGATTACGAATGTGTAATATTCCCTTTATTGATACATTGTTTCATGAGCCTTCTTTTTAAGTTCACTTTCCTTATTTTTAGATGGTTAAAAGTGTTTTGCTGTACGATTAATTTTCGTACGTGTTAGAGGGCTTTGGTCAGGAGGCTATTACACAAATATGTAGTACGATCCCTGATAAGTGAAAGTTTTGGCTTTAACAGAATGTTTGTTGGTGCACTGATACGATCATTAAGAACAGCGCTTATTGCTGAATGTTGTATCTTTTTTCAACTTCTTAATGTTATTAATATGATGATGAGAATGGAAAGTAATTGGAAAGATATATTACGGTTAGCCATAATTTTTCATCGGCGGAGCTAATCTCTTCAAGTGCATTAAACTTCCTATCCGCGTTTTCCGGTTTTTGATTATACGTGTCATTCCCAGATTAGCAAAAATAAACCAACGTAGAGGCCCAGCTAGATATTTTCTACTTTTTCAGTAAGTTGGTGTAATCTGTTTTTGGTGTTTCTGTCTTTGAGTAGGTGATATTTATTTTTGATCTTCACAAAGGCTTTTGTAAGAGCAGTGTATTCGTTAGTAACAATGATACAATTTAGTCGAACGTAGTTTGTCAAAATTCTGTTTTGGCTCCTCGTTGCTTCGACATAAGGATGATCTCTGCTTTCTGTAGCAGTTTCAAACTTAGTATCAGAGAACATCTGGTCTTCGCTATCAAGATTGTCTGCAGAGATCTCAGAAGATACAGATAAGAGTCTTTTGTTGCAACGTGCTCCAGTTGTCCGGTTGTCGCAGGTTCCGAAAAACCACGGGAGTGTTTGTGACGCAGTTTGTCGTTAATATTATTGTTACTGTTATTGTTAATGACGGAGTTGGAGGCTGAAACATTGTCATATGAAACAATAAAATTGTCGACAGCTATATCTTGAGACCTGTTGTTAGTAGTACATTATCTTGCTACGTGATTTTTCTTTTACGAAGAGAACTTTGTCCGTAGATGTCAACGTGTATACGATATTGTATGTATTGTATACACGTTTGTATTGTATGCATGTATGTAAAAATTCTGGGATTTTTTATACGTCTCCTAGATTGACATATATCGCGTGGCTTAAAACTTAACGCTCTAACAGCCGCATATTTCGCCATTACGGCCAATCGCGAACGCTTTTCACTCAGTCTATTATCGGATAATTACCATCATGATTGAATTAATTATTGAATTAATTATCATCGTTACTGAATCTTTATCATGATATTTTTATTTATTTTATACACTTACGCGTTATAGAAATAAAGAAATCGGGGTTACAATCATTTGCTGACCAATCACTTTCCCTGGATCATTAGACTCACAAAGTGCCGGTCTTTTCAGTACATTTATAGATCGTTTCGCATGATTAAATTAAAAAGAAAAAAGAAAGAATAATTTCACGTTGTTACGACCGTTCGCGGAGAGACGCGGTCGCGAGGAAAACGCGTCAGCGAGAGGCGTAACTTCTCGGTACGATTCGGTGAATCGACGCCGCGAAGTAGTCGTTCCCCTGTTTCGGTTAAGATAACAGAGGTGGTTAAATGAATATGACACAGCAGTAAGTTATATTTCACCGTTTATTCCAACAACTTATAACGAAGACAGTTACGCTGGTGCGTATGTACGAGATGAATGAGTGACTGATCTGCGGGTGTGTATACCCGGTGGAAGGATGTTGATCGTTCGAAGGATGCAAAAACAGTACTGTCTTGGGAGACGATGCTGTTGTCACAGACGAAATTCGAGCAACTGTATATAACAAACCGAAATTCCGAACGCCTTATCGCGTGTGACCGTCCGGTCAGCACCCGTTCTCAGCCGCCTGAGTGACATTCGATCACTCCAGCCGTTCTCCGAATTTTACACTAAGTATAAACAAAACCTTCTCCCACTCCAACGAATAGAAGAATATAAATGCTCCCTTCAAAATCATCCAGTCAGTCTAATAAAAAAATTCTTAACTAATCCAAGTATCGAAAGTGTATCACCGCGAACCGAAAAAATTGTATAAATTGAGTAAAAAAATAAAAAGAACTTAATCTCCTTTTCGGAAATTAACAAGTTCCTTATTTTTACCTTAATTTTACACGACACTGTCTCGGAGGAAAGCTAAGGATAGGTGTGTCTAGCGCACGGGACCATCGGAGTTGTTGGTGCCGATGTTATTTAGGAGAGTGAGGGAATAGGCTTCGTTTTTAATTGGTTAAACGAAGGGTCTTAACCGCCCTCGAGAGAAAGTGGTTAGTGGGAGGACAGTTGCAGCGTACGTGAGAAAAACTAACTTTCCTTAGTTAAGCCGTGGTGGACAATAGTCTTTGGAAATTCTTCGGAAACAGACGTTTGTTTGGTTTGAAGGACCTTTTCTAGGAAATCTATGAGATTTATGGAAGGTACTTGAAACTATGGAGGCTACGCTGCGAGTATCCGAAGACATCTGGTTGCCACATTGCCCGCGGCGAGTTCGCTGTGGAGTGCCGAAGCGTGCAGACGTGTCTCTAGTGCCCAGGGTAGTTCGAAAACAACACGTGTCGCCCAACCGTCGAAAGAGAACACAGCTAAGTGCCCCTTACCCCCTAGGGAGAAGAAAATCCCACGCACCTAACCCCAACACGAATACTAGCCTCACAGCCTCACGACTAGTTGTTCATTCCGAATTAACTAGCTCGATGATGGCCCAGCAACCGCGACCAGGCTCTCCGGAGCAGACTCGCAGCTACCCCGAGCTACCCCCCCCCCCGTGGCAGAAGTGTAGCAGAACTCTCCGCACTAACGACGCTAACACTACAAAGAAGAGGAAAATAGAACCAGCAACGCAAATAAACACACACAACAGGTTCGCCGTATTGGAATCCTCAAACGACGCCATGGAAATCGTAGAACCGTCATCAAACCAACACTCACAGAGAATCCCCCCTCCCCCACCAATTTTTGTGGACGACGTCATTGACATACAGACAATGACCAAGTCCCTAGAGAGAGATACCAGCAAGGAGGAATATAACCTTAAGATAAGCAACAACAAGGTGAAAATACTACCGACGAACCCAGAAGCTTACAGAAAACTCACCAAGACACTCAGGACCCTGAACGCCAACTTCCACACCTACCAACTTAAACAGGAAAGGCCTTTCCGGGTGGTCCTACGAAACATACACCACTCAGCAGACATAGACGAACTAAAATACGAACTCTCAAAACTCGGCCACGAAGTCGTCAACGTAAGTAATATAAGGCATAGAGTCTCGAAAGACCCGTTATCCTTATTCTTCCTAGACATTAAACAAAAACCGAACAATAAGGAAATATATAACATCAGTCGCCTAATGAACGCGATAGTAAAGATCGAACCACCGCTCGTGAAAAAAGAAATAGTGCAGTGCAAAAGGTGCCAAAGGTACGGTCATACGCAGAAATACTGCAACCATACTTTCCGCTGCGTTAAATGCGCAGGCTCTCACTCCACTGACCAGTGCGCCAAATCACCGGAAACCCCAGCGAAATGCATCCACTGCCAAGGGGACCACCCTGCCAACTACAAAGGCTGCCCAGCATATAAAACACTATACACGAACAGGTACCCTAAGCTCAGAGCAAAAGAGGTATCCAACCAAACACCCAGCCCGCCGAAATTCACGACTACCCCAACCCCCTCAACCAACCAAACGCACAGTCCTACCAAATTCATCTCCACCTCAACCTCCTATGCCCAAGCAGTACAAGGCATCCAAAATAACCCGAACAGCCACAGGAACCTTCCCCAAAACAGTGACTCCAACCCACCAAACACAGACAACTCCTCAAGGCTTGAAAAGCTAATAGAGAAACAATCGGAGCAAATAAATCACTTGCTATCGCTACTAACACTCATCGTGGAAAAATTAGCACGCCCCGACTCAAAATAAAACCAAGGCGCATAGCACTCTGGAACGCCAACGGTCTAGCGCAACACAAACTTGAACTAGAACTCTTCTTAAAACACCAGCAAATCGACGTAATGCTCGTGTCGGAAACCCACTTCACCGACAAGAGCTACCTGAAAATAAATGGTTACAAATTCTACCATACCCAACACCCCAGCGGAAAGGCCCACGGTGGCACCGGAATAATAATCAAAGCAAGTATTAAGCACTACGAACTCCCATCATTCCAGAAAGACTACCTCCAAGCAACAAACGTAGCAATAGAAGACTGTCATGGCTCAATCACCACCTCAGCAGTATACTGCCCTCCCAGACACTCCATCGCCAAAGAAGACTTTGATAACTTCCTGGACACCCTGGGCAACAGATTCATAGTTGGAGGAGACTATAACGCCAAGCACATCCAATGGGGCAGCAGACTGGTTACAGCAAGAGGCAAAAACCTCTTAAACAGCATAACAAACAACAACCTCAACTACCTCACCACATACGAACCCACATACTGGCCCACTGACACCAACAAAATACCCGACCTTCTCGACTTCTTCATAACTAAAAATATCCCATCAAGACACGTCCAGATCAACTCCTCGGCTGATCTCTCCTCTGATCATTCTCCCGTTATAGCAACAGTCAGTTCAACAATCATCGAGAATACACCTAATGGCTCCATTCACAACCAACACACCAACTGGCAGCTCTTCAGAGAAGTCTTTACACACTCAACCTCAGCCTTCACCCCACTAAAAACAAAGGAAGATATCGAAGCAGCCACGGAATACTTAAACACGAGCATAATAAACGCAATCCACCTCTCCACACCGACAAAGCCATCCAACAGCAAACAAGAATATCCCCATTACATACTAAAAAAAATAGCAGAAAAACGAAGACTAAGAAGAGTATGGCAGACCCATAGAACACCGGAGGACAAACGCAAACTTAACAACACAACTAGAAAGCTATCCAGAACCCTAAGAAACTATAAAAACGACTGTTTCCATAAATACCTCGCCAGCTTATCCCCCACAGCCGACGCCAACTACTCACTATGGAAGGCCTCCAGGAAACTCACACGCCCCCCACAAATAATCCCACCTATCCGCCGTCCGCAAGGTGGATGGGCGCGAAGCCCCATAGAAAAAGCCGACCTGTTTGCAAAACACTTGTCAAAAGTATTCAAACCCCATTCCCCCCAAACCGCCGCGGACGTTACTGAATACCTGCACACCCCCTTCCAAATGTCCCCTCCTATCGAACCCTTCTCCTCTGCTGAGACTATAGAAACAATCAGTCGCCTAAACCCCAAGAAAGCAGCAGGACACGACCTAATAGGCAATAGAGCAATCAAGGAACTTCCCACAAAAGGGATAGCACTCATCACATCGATTTTTAATGCTATCCTTCGCCTGGAACACTATCCTAAGGCTTGGAAAATCTCATTGATTACCCTCATCCCTAAACCCGGTAAACCGATATACGAAACCTGCTCCTATCGCCCAATCAGTCTTTTACCTACCCTGTCCAAACTATTCGAGAAGATGCTCACGAACCGACTCCTTCCAATCCTAGAGAACTTGAAAACACTCCCAGATCACCAATTCGGCTTCCGAAAACATCATTCTACAGTAGAGCAAATCCACCGCCTAACTCATACGATCAGCCAAACACTCGAGAAGAAAAAATATTGCTCAGCGGTCTTCCTAGACATCCAACAGGCATTCGACAAAGTATGGCATGAAGGGCTACTATACAAGCTTAAAAAGATCCTACCTCACCGCTACTACTCCATCCTAAAATCTTACCTAACCAATAGACAATTCATGGTTAAATGCCTAGACGCCACTTCCGCAACATTCCCAATAGAGGCCGGCATACCCCAAAGTAGTGTCCTCGGACCCCTACTGTACTCCATCTACACTGCCGACCTACCTATATCAAACGATATAACAATAGCGACATTTGCAGACGACACAGCGCTATTAGCTACCCACGCTGACCCGGTAATAGCCTCATCCACTCTCCAGCGAAGTCTCGACTCCATGGAAAAGTGGTTTCACAAATGGGGCTTCAAAGTCAACGAAAAGAAATCCTCACATGTAACCTTCACGCTCCGAAAACAAACCTGCCCCCAGGTCACCGTCAACAATGCAACAGTTCCTAGCAGGGACACAATCCGATACCTGGGCATGACCCTGGACAGGAGACTAACGTGGAAGACACACATAAATAAAAAGGAAGCAACTAAAGGACAAACTAAAAAAACTCTATTGGCTCACGGGCCGACGCTCCAAACTAAATATACAGAATAAAATTACCCTCTACAAGACCGTAATAAAACCTGTCTGGACCTACGGAATCCAACTATGGGGAACAGCAAGTAACTCCAACATTGAAATACTCCAACGCTTTCAATCGAAAACGCTAAGATCCCTAATTGACGCACCTTGGTATGTAACCAATGAAACAATACACCGCGACCTCAAGATACCCACCGTCAAAGAGGAAATAGCAAAATATAGCAACAGATACAGCAAAAGAATCAACAAACACCGAAACCCCCTAATCACTGGACTACTCGATACGACGGACCAGACTCGCAGGCTGAAGAGGCACTACCCGCTTGACCTAAACGTCAGATTCATTTAATTATCCAAATTAAGCATATGCACTTACTTATAATACTTATAAATTATACCTATCTATAATAAGTATTAACTGATTGTAAATAAACAGCCATGTCACTGCGCCACGCCAGAAAAATTACTGAAAATTCTCAACGCGAGAATTGATTGTAATTTCAACAAATAAATAAAAAAAAAAAACATTGCCCGCGGTGTGTGGCCTCAGCTAGGTAGAGTGTAACGCGACGTAACACACGTAGACACGACGGCGGCCAACAACACAAGATCACGTTTACGCGACGCTGCCGTCAAAGTGTTAAAACGTGACTGAAGCTAGGTTCCAGTATAGCTGCTGTTAAGCAAGTAAGCTTAGAGCTAATTTTGATGTTTCTTTATGCAAAAAGGTTTTCGATACATTCGTTCCAGATGCATGACGTAACATTTAAAAGTATAATTCTCTGTGAAAACCCGATTAAAGGTCTTATTGCGACATTGGTATCCCTGGAAAAAATTGAAGACTGTTTAGAGAGAAGTTGATGCTCTGTTCGTTTACTGTCCAGATATATCCACACACGGTCGTTAGAAATTCGAGGAATGAAACGTCTGGCCACCAAAAGCTCCTTCAATACTACCGGCAATGATTACTGCTTCTCTGCTAGGATACACGTTAAGCATATTGGCGGATATTATCGGGTATTCTTTGCTTACCTCGAGACTCCTGTACCCAAAGGTTCAGATATACTTTCCTGAACTAGCTTTAGCGAACAGCATGATAAAAATACTAAATATTTGGAAATTTCTTTCAATATGCAACACACAGAAATGTGCACGACTGCTCGGAAGGAACTCTGACGTACAGTTGGGAAAGAATTCAGCCTCCTGACATAATTTTGAAATCCTTTCGATTTAATTTTGCGTGTTATATTAGATAGTTGAAAGTAACGTTCTATGATCATATTAAGATACGTATAGTTTTCATTTTGACATGTAGAGTATCACCAAACCGATTTCGTATAGAGTTCAATTTTCGAAAAAATCGAGTTTGGAAATCAAGTATACTTGAGTGATCAGTAAGAGGTTATTCTACGTATGAAATTAAGTCGAAGATGTAGAACAAATTCTTCGTTTCGGTGATACAAAGGAAAACCAGCTGAAATTTAATTGTAGGAATTTCATGTCTATAATAAAACATGGTATGGGTATGGAGGTGCACAAGGCGTTTATAAAACTTGAAAGTTTACATTCTATCGATGATTCGATAGAATGATATATAGAGGGTGTGCCGAAAATCATGATACAAGCCGAAAGAGGGTGATTCCTCGTGTAAAAGCAAGTCGAAAACGTCAATTTTCGACAATTTGTCAAGCACTCGTGCACTTGAGAGGTAACGAACAGGTTAGACAGGTTTCTTCATTCTTACGCACCCTGTCAAGTGGTACAGATCGGAAAGGGCTGTTGTTCCCTCTTCAAATCAAGTTGGAAACGTAGAATGATAATTTTCGATGCGAGGCTTAGTTTTCGAGAAAATCAATTACAAAGTTCCGTCCATTTGACTCTCGTTACGTTTCAAGTGCACGCGTACCTACATGACGGAACTTCACAGTCCATTGCCTGGGAAACGAAGCCAGACAAAATTTTACAGATCTGGGTGCATGTATAAAGATACCGTTTATTCTCGTACATATTTCTGTGTTTTTTTAAATATTTTTCTATTCGACAATATCAAATTGTCGACCGATTGCTTCAGTCAACGCACATACCGCGCTTAATGCACTCGTTCTCGTCAAAAGTAAATTACCGAAGCGTCCTGTTTTGCGACCAAGTTATCAGGACAGAAAAAATAAAAAAAAAACAAAATCATATAAAAGCTCCGCTCCCCAGTGGCTTAAACCCAAAAATTGTATTAAACACAAAAAATGTAAAGCGCCGACACATAATATAGTATGGCTACGTCGTACCGCCGCGTATCGGTACCTTTGCTTAACACATCATTACTAAAATTCACAGTTCATTGTGAATACCAAAATGTATTTGAAATTGTATCTTGGGTTAAATAAACATCATTAAATGCACTCGTTCTCGTCCGATCACGAAAGTTTAAGCAACGCTGGGCGCGGATAGTACTTAGACGGGTGACCGCTTGAGAACCCCGTGTGGTGTTGCCCTTTTTTGCTTTTCCAATCTTTTTTACTTTTCTGAATAATCTATGATCGTATCCAGGGAAGGAGAAATATATTTTTAGCATTACACGACTGTCACCATACGTTATATCATTCTTTCATACACGTACAAAGAAACTGGCACACGTTTTAAAACTGAAAGAAATAACGTCTCTTGGTATGCAGAAATTTTATGATGCCAGATTAATATCAAAAGTTATTATTTTACATTTTCGACTTACTTTTGTACGAGGAATCACATCCTTTTGGCTTGCACCACGATTTTCGGTATACCCTGTATACGTACTGTACTGTACTATCGTATGTATGTACTTACACAGCACAACAAAAATAGATTAATCCGTAGTGTAGTATCGTGGACAAAAAGGCCAAAGAGATATCGAGTAAACCATAAACAATGCCGCGAGAGCCGAGGCGTCGTCGGGTCCATCAATGTGTCGTCGGTCCTTCAATTGAATAGTTTCGTAGAAAAGGCCTACATGACCTTGGCCACGAGTGTTTACGGAACACGTGCGTGGTGGGCCTAAGAAAAGACAAAGTGATGCTAGGACAGTCAGTGTCAGTGGAGAAGTCAGAGAGTGTGAATCGAGAAGTCAGAAAGTGCGAGTTGCGTTGTCGATATAGTGTTGCTAGCGTTGTGTGAGAGTGTCGTCCGCGTGAGAGAGAGACAGAGCGTTGGATCTGTTGTGACGAGAGTTGCGAGTTAACTATTGAGTTGTCTAGAACCATCGTTCTTCTGTTTAATCAACATGTGTACAATCCATTTATTGTAAATAAATCATCAATAATAATAATATTTTATTCCCGATACTACAGTAGGGTTGCTGGAAAAGTGCTTGCAACAGAGGTGTACCCAGAACACGAATGTAATTTAAAGAGTTCACATAAACACATATTCAATGTGATCGTGTTCTTAAATATTTGTGTAAGATCAGTTTTGAAAATAAGTTGAAAGAATGAACAACCATTACACTGAAATCTAGTTTGTTTTTAGGAGACAGATTTGTTATTAGTTTGAGGTTTTAAACGTGCAAATTTGTTAGCCCGTAAGTATTTCACGCATGATCTTTTAATTGCACGTTGTTAATCTCTTAAGTACGATGCGCCACTATAGTGGCTTTCGCGGATGTCATCTTATATTACGACGCGCCACTATAGTGGCTCACTCTACTGACTCATTCGCTCACCGTTTCAACAAAATGGTCTTTTTCATTTGTCTTACTTCGCGCAATGTTTTATAACAGTGTTAACAATATACAGATAGAATATATAGTCTTTGTTTTTGATACGCCAGTGTTTTGCTTTTGTTAAAATAAATATACCATTATTAGATGCTCTTTTTAACATGCCGACCCGTATCCTTATAATTTTTTAGAATCTTCAATCTCAAAATGTCGCTTCAAAATGGAAAACGAAGAGCAATTTGGAAAACACTATCTATGTGTCGTACCGTGCTTTAAAATATGTCACACACAGTTGTATTATTAATTATTAGAGTGAATTATGAAACTTAAAGTATATGCATCATATTTTCAAGAAAAATTGTAGTTTAGTTATTAAAAACTTGATACCAATGTGCTTGCGCAGACAACACTACCCGTCACATATTGCAGTGGCGTATCGTTTACACGTAATTCGCGTCAAACTCTGCCGTAGAGAGAAACAGCTGCGCGCAAAATTCAGCCCTACCTAAGAGGTTAAACGTCTTCTATCACCTCCACATAGTACAGCTGATGTAAGGTATCTTCCAAGATGTTAATTCTCAATACCGTCTGCCATTGTTTTCTTTCCTGTACTGTTTATATTATGTACATTTTGTGTTTATTATTTTGTTATACTTTCGAAGAATAATTTGAAACTGGAATTTATCAAGTAACTCTTTTACGAAACTTATGCTGCATCTTCAAATAACGGTTTACGCATCAAGTTTATTCGCGTCAGTGTTACTTAACATTTATGAAGTAACTTGTTTGAACAATTTTGTAGGCGTTACGTAATAAGAAATTAACCTAATTTTCTTATTTGATATTTTATGCTTCCACCTACTTCGTCAAAAATATCCTAGGCGCTTTAAACCAAGCAATATAAACTTTCTCAGGAAAAGAGAATATGTGTATACTTCGCCGACTTCGTCTGTATACCTGAAGATGGATGCCGGCTTCATCAAAATTAGAGCAGGTATAAACTTTAAAGGACATTATAAAGATGATCAATGTTGTTCCAGGAGACGACGAGGAATGAATTTTATAATGTAGAATCTGCATCGGCGATGAAAATTTACGTAGGAGAACGTTGGGCGGAATGGCGTACTATTTCTTAAATATATTTTTTTTTTTTTTTTATGTGTCAAGGATGGAGATTTGACAGTTATTGTATGTGATTCTATAAGTTTTTAGCAATGTAATGCATAGACGATGCGACGAGAAAGATCGATTGTTATTTTAAAAATTCTGGTTATTGGAAGAATAATCAAAATGTTAGTTTCCTCACTCGTAGTATAATAAATAATTTTACTGTAGAGTTTAAATTTTAAGAAAATAAAAAATAGTCTACACTGGATAATGCATACATTAATGTTACTTAATTTAAGATTCTTTTCACTTTTCTCACAGAAACGAATCGTGCAATTGTCCAGGAGGGAAATCCGAAACGTATTACAGCGTAATGTTGCGTAAGATAGCTAACGAGTAAAAAGTTATAATCATATTACGTTTATCGTGTAACAAGTTCAGCTTGCAAGCGTACTTTCGAAAGGACGATGATGGTGATACTAAGTCATACTTGTCATCTTGGCAAGATTGCGCGGTGTGTGGTTTGCTTTTCAGTCGTCACTTTCGCAGCACCGGTGTATTCACAATAGACGCGACGATCTGCACTGGAGATGCAGTTACTATGTTGAGAGTGTAATTATGGATGGCAGTGGAGGAAACCTAGAGGGTTATTGCAACCTAGCTAGTGCAGTTTGCTGCTGTGTGTGTTAACTTACGTGTGCGGTAGCTACCACACCATTCACCGACAGTTTACGAGCTACGCATATCGCACTAGTTCGTCGTCAATTTTTGCAACTACGTTCTTATAATATTGTTTCGAACGTTACGTCGATTATACGATATCCGATTGTTTTTCAATTATATGGAACGTTATACTAACAATGAGATTTATTCAAATATGTATATACAGCATTGAAATATAAGTAACATGGATGATATTGCAACTAATTCTACATGATGTAATACGATATGTGTGATTGCAAACATTTCTATAAAATGCTATCAAAATAATAAGTAAATATATATATATATTATGTAATTACATTAATAGTAAACCAACGGACACGTCTGTGTTCACGGTTACATATATTTACGCATAGTAAGTGCATACGTTACGCATAGTAGTAATATATTTTTGTTAATAATTTTTGAAGAAATAACGAACGACGGCTAACAACTGCACGTCAAAACTCTATGCCAAAATCAAGATCATCGAAACTGGCCTCCCCTTTACCAATATTTACCATAAAATGTATTGGCAAATTTAAGCAAATATGACTTAAAACTAATTGCAGTTTGGTTTAAATCTAATCCAAACTCAAACAAAAAATGGTATTGAAGTAATAAATGTATACAGTAAGAAGCAAGCAGAAAACTATAACTAAATAAATATGTTGTCCTTTTTTAATGTGACAAATTAATATGCATGTTATTTCATTTTAAAGCAATAGGAACGTAAATTTATCAACACGGAGGCAGTGGTGCAATTTTTAATCCGCGTTATAGGGGGTCACACTGTATATTATTTATTAAATTAATAGTGAACCAATATATAAAATTATGTTTGGAAAAAATATACATTCTCATTACAAACATAATTTGCTTCAGTATTTTGTTTAGCTCTCAGAATTTTTATCATACGAAATATGAATCTTTAAAGTACTGCAAAGTAAGTCTTAAAATATATAGTCCCTGTAATGATTTCCTTTTAAGCCTATAGTCTATTCAACAATGACAAATTACACTGAATTAAATATTGTTGCAAGAATTAGTTCAAGAACAATTAGCATTAAAATTGGAATAAATTGAGTACACAGTTGTCACGTCGCGTAACACTCTACCTAGCCGAGGCCACACACCGCGGGCAATGTGGCAACCAGATGTCTTCGGATACTCGCAGCGTATCCTCCATAGTTTCAAGTACCTTCCATAAATCTCATAGATTTCCTAGAAAAGGTCCTTCAAACCAAACAAACGTCTGTTTCCGAAGAATTTCCAAAGACTATTGTCCACCACGGCTTAACTAGGGAAAGTTAGTTTTTCTCACGTACGCTGCAACTTTCCTCCCACTAACCACTTTCTCTCGAGGGCGGTTAAGACCCTTCGTTTAACCAATTAAGAACGAAGCCTATTCCCTCACTCTCCTGACTAAAATCGTCACCAACAAATCCGATGGTCCCGTGCGCCAGACACACCTATCCTTAGCTTTCCTCCGACACATCATCGTCTCCCAAGACAGTACTGATTTTACATCCTTCGAACGGTCAACATCCTTCCACCGGGTATACATACCCGCAGATCAGTCACTCACTCATCTCGTACATACGCATCAGCGTAACTGTCTTCGTTATAAGTTGTTGGAATAAACGGTGAAATATAACTTACTACTGTGTCATATTCATTTAACCACCTCTGTTATCTTAATCGAAACAGGGGAACGACTACTTCGCGGCGTCGATTCACCGAATCGTAGCGAGAATTTACGCCTCTCGCTGACGCGTTTTCCTCGCGACCGCGTCTCTCCGCGAACGGTCGTAACACAGTAAAGACATAATGAAATGGCATTTCCATGATAAAGAAATCATACGCTACTAATATATTAACGGTTTCATTCAAATTCGCAATTTACACCAAGCAATTAACTATTTTATTAAAAATGAAAGATAACCTAAAATTTTCATGTAGTAATGAGAAGTGGATAATCATTTTCGAAATTGCTGCGCAGATAAAGAGTGTAAACGAGAGAAAGAAAACAACTGAATTTTTCTCAGGTAAATGAGACAATAGATTAATCGCATAATAAAATTTGTAAAGAGGGAGAGGGAGGAACAAATTCCTCCACTCCTCATTTCTTGAAAATAGATTGGCATATTAAAGATATAATTGGTATATTTAACTAGGCTTATATTTGTTTGAATTCTTTTTAGATAAGTATTGTCACTAACGACGTGGCAACGCCATTCTTTACCATAAAATTGTATTTCCAGTTCATTTTCTTGATCAGTTTGCGGCTTAAAAACAAATTAATTCTCTAAATTTATTTACATTTCTGGTTTTCTACATATATATACATTTCTTTTCTACATATATTTTAATTACAAGTTGACGACACAGAGTGTGTTACTTTTTCTATTTAATCTGTAGGACTGTAACTTACAATTAGGAGGTTGGAAAGGGCTGTAAGAAGGAAGGAAAAAAGTATTTCGTCCGGGACCTACTGGAAGACATCAGTAAGGCTATTTGTCTATTTAGAGAATTTTGTTATCTTTTATGTTGATCTTTTAGGATCCAATCTTCAGACAGTTTTCCATAGTGAGCGTCGCGACCTGTTTATATAATCGTGCTTTAGATATCAGGATAGAAAAGGTCATTGAAAATTGTATTTATGGGAACAAGTAGATGGGACGACCGCCTGTGGGAAAGTGTCATAGACTTCAGGTGGCAGAGTAGGGAGTGTACCTAAATCTCACTTTAGACGAGAAGACTAACTTTCAGTTCCCTGATGAGTTATGCACTGCTGAAAATTGAAGTTTATACAGGTATTTTCATTTATCGTTACGGAAGTGTTACTATTCAATCTATTTATCTTCTCTCAACTGAAATGAATTTCAAGACAACTTTGTATAGTCACTAAGGTAACAGGATGCTAAGCGAAGAAAATAGTAGTTCGAATTTATACAACTAGACATGATTCGTATGGTATTGTCTCATCGTGATATATCTATGATAGCTTCATAAAAATGTAATCGTCATTTATTTAGAATAGTTGATCGTCCTAAACGACATTTGCGACACGTACGAAAGTTTTTGCTATTTTTGAGGATTCAAATATTTCATTTACTTTGGATATATTGATTCTATTTCCTGCTGAATACGAATGATTTTATTCTCAACCCCGGAAATCTACGTACTTTTAACATTATTGAACATTTTCGTAACATTCTTTTTCTGTTATTTTTTAGACACCTTAAGAATTGATGATTTTCATTTAAGGAAAGAACATGGAAATGGAAACATTATTGTGAATTGTTTGGGGAAGAGGTCTATTTGACAGAGCCAAAAACTACAAAATCATGAATGCGTAAAAAACGTTTCTTTCTGCAATTCTATAAACTATGGCATAGATTAAAAGAGTATACCAGTGTTTCATTTATATATATATCGGCAGACAGGATTAAACCTCGGTGGGGTAATGCAGTAATATCAGTTATCGATACGACAACTGAACATATCCATAAACAGACAATTCGTGGTCAAGGGTAAAGGATAATGTTGAAAAGTTTAAAAATTTCTGGGCCGAACAGCACTCTGTTCTCGCTCACGTCGAGCCTTTCAATTGGACGTCTGTAATGTGTAAGACTTCGAGTACAGTATTAGAAATATTTTAATATTACAAGTTTAAGCATTAAAGTATTTCTATGAGTATGAAAAATAAGTTTTCGTGTTCATTGCTGAGGTGAAAGAGTACGGTAAAAGAAGCTGTCTTCTCTATATCATAATTGTACGTATGTTTTTATCTAGTAGTTTGGAAGATAATGATTCGATAGCCGTGAAACACGTATTCAGTCTCATGGCACTCTTAAAGTCTTATTAGGTATATTTTCAGAAGCACATGTCACTCTCAGTAGATAGCCAAATTTCAACATTCGTTTCCTTTCGTTCGTGTTCTGCTCCCAAAATCATTTTTAGCAGATTTGGTAAAAGCAGGCAGACCAATTTCGCTCGGTTGTAACAACAACGCCCGAAAGATTCATATTGCTGAAGAAGAAATTTGCCACCAAATAAGCGACTCATCGAAGAGGGGAAGGGCATGTCGCTTGGTATGTCGCTTAGCTTTGTTTTTCTCCGATCCATTAGATAGATTACTTTCGTGTGTCCGATAGAAATTACGACCTTCAAACAATTTTATATTCTGTGATTTTTCAGCAAGTTCCTACGTAAGAAATTTTACATCGAAAATCCTTTCATCCTCAATTAGAGTCTTAGCGAAGACGAAGGACCTCACTAAATCGATTGTTCTCGCTATTCCAAACATAGGGTTCAAGATATTTCTCTATATGCGTATTTTCATTTAAATATCGTACATAAAAGAGGAATTACGTTGTATCTTTATTCTCCTTTATCTGGGAAACCAATTTCCAGTTTCATTCGAAAGTTTGTGCTGATTGAGCTCACATCGTGACGTGTCATTTGACCCAAAATTCAGTTCCAAAATCACGTGACCAAAAATAAGTGAAAAAAGACTTGTTATGGATGTTGTAACGTTGTGGGAAACGTTTTTCGGATTGTATGATAGACGACCTGGTTTCATGTCGTGATTCTTTTTTTAAATAGCTTTCGTTTTTTATGTTCGTTAACAACGACTTAATTCAAGACAGACAGTTTATAACATAATTTCCCGATCGGTGATATCTATACATCTAGTGGTGAAATTCGTTTGTTAATAGTTTGGAAATTATTTGTTCCGTCTGGAAAGCATAAAATAATGACGCGGTGTCTCGGTCGGTGAAGCTTGTAGCGCGATTGAGAAGGAAGGTTATTTTTAAGTTTAAATCTTTTAAAGTATTATCTCCTTAGAACTTCCTCCCTACTTATAGGTATGTTTTAGAAACTCGATATTTCCGAAGGGTAATGTAGGAACACGTACCAGTTGCCAAGATTTTTAACCTGAATGTAGGCTAGTTTTAAGTATGTATCTTAGACTATCGGTTTGATAGAATTTGCACACACATATATATATTTCTGACAATGTAACCTTCATTTCTTTAATAATACAATATTGTACGTTTTATGTATTTGTTAAACTATTAGCTTTTGACATCATGTATACTTATATTTCATAAATTGATAATATTGTATTTATTGCATAGTATTGGAAGCACTGTCTCTAATATTTATTAGGTTATTACATGTTCGGCATATATGTTTATACTTATATGTAACTCTCCAAATTGATTGATTGAAATATATACATATATATATATTTTTCCTGGCGTTTCAATTATTTTCCCCTTTTGTAGTTATTCTTATTTCCTGGTTTATTTAGAATTGTGTATATATGTATTCTGTTTATTGGTTGGATCCGTTAATCGCCCTCGTTTTGTTAATCCTTCCTTTCGTTTCGTAGTGCCGTGTGTTCGTTTGTGCATTCAAATCCTTATTCGCGTGTTTTGTATAGAATGGTTTTCTTGTTCTTGTTACGGCGCGTGCGGAGCGCGGAACGTGACAGTTATAATGTTGTACTACATAACGAAATCCGTTATAATGTGGTACTATATAACGTAATAAGTTATAACGTTCTAGTCCATAACGGAATACGACATAACGTAATACTGCATAGCGTAATAAGTTATAATAATATGCTCTATAACGCAATATGTTATGGCGTTATACAATGTAACGTTACACTATATAGCATAATACGTTATAACGTAATACTACATGACGTAACACGCTATTATGTTATATAATATAACGATATACTACATAACGTAACACGTTATAACCTTATACTACATAACGTTACACTATACATCGTATTACGTTATAACGTAATTATATATAACCTATTTCGATATAACGTTATACTATATAACGTAATACGTTATAACGTTATACAATGCAACGTTATACTATACAACGTAATGCGTTATAACATTATACTACATATCGTAATACGTTAATATCTTGTACTATATAACGTAATGAGTTATAACGTTGTACAATGCAACGTTATGCTATATAACGTAATACGTTATAACATAATCCTACATGACGTAATACGTTACAATGTTGCACTATATAACGCAGAACGTTATAGCGATCTACAATATAACGTTACACTATATAACGTAATACGTTATTGCATAAACCTACATAATGTAATACGAAACAATGTCGAAATATATAATCTATTACGTTATAACGTTATACACTATAACGTTATACTATATAACGTAATACGTTATGTTACGTATTAGTTTATTGACATCGATCAAATTTTAAATTTAAGTTTACTGAAAAATTTTTTTTTGTTGTTGAGTTTGAATTTAATCTGAAGGGAAATAAATTGAAATGATATTATTGTGTATGTAATACCGGTTTAGATTTCTAATTAATACGGTAGTTGCTGCCACCAGAAATAGTCTAAGGACTATTTCAAAATATTTTATTTTTTATTATTTTTCCATTTAGTAGGTAGCGTTAACTGATGCTTAATGCAACTGGTAAACGAATTTCACTTTTCGGCTAACCTGCGATGTGCAGGAATATTGGCACGGGAGAGGATTTAAGCTGGGATTAATAATTATTTGTCCTCGTTGAACGGATTTTATTTGAATGTAGAATCGCTTAAATTATTACCTTTATATATATTTTATTAGCCGGATATATATATATATATATATATATATATATATATATATATATATATATATATATATATATATATATATATATATATGTCGGAGATGAAAGGAAAGCCGAAGCCTTTCCTTGGAAATCTTGGGAACATCCTCTAGTACCTTAGCCTAGATTTTATTATAGTTGTAATTGCTTAAGATTTGTAATAAGCGAGATTGGGTTCGAGGTGACAATAGGTCGCTGAACGTAGCCACGGTCACGGGATGGATGTTTTATCTAACGGAGGTCTGGAGTGGTTGTATGTGTTTTCCGAGAAATGTGGTTGTGGCGGCATGCGGCCTCGAGAGCGGGCCTAGCCACGTGTGATGTTGCCTCGGAGGTGCCGATGCAATGGGACATACATTGTATTAGTAATCAAAACTCCAGGCAGAAACTGCCTAGCAACGGCGTTTGGAACTTTCTCGATGCTTCCAACGAGTGTGCCTAGCAACGGCGTTTGGAACCTTCTCGATGCTTCCAAACGGGTATAGAAAACAAAATGCAATCGTACAGGGAGAAAAATCTCCACGAGGCTGGCATTCTTGCGATTGCCTTGGAGAGTGATACATCGAGCATTTTCGACGATCGCATTTGCGTCTAAGTTAGTTTCGCTTAGTAAGGAGTTATCCCGGTGACCGTGGATTCGTTTGAACTCAAACATTGCTAATAGTATTATTTAATTTAATTATTCGTAGATCATTCATCGTACATCATTAGGCTGAGTGTTTGTTAGACTTATTATTAGTTGTACTTATTATTTGTTAAGCTTAGTGATAGACCTGTATACACGTGTAAATAAAATCTCGGCTTTGTGAAATGATGGCTAGTCCACATGAAGAGTCGTCGCGCGCCCAAAATTCGAATCGTGATCCGACATCAGAAGTGGGATTAGAACCGTTTAAAGTGCTACAAGAGCAAATGGTCCTTATGCGCGAGTTAATTCAGACGCTAGCGCACAAACCGGAGGAGCAAAGACCGAGTACGGAATCTAAGGATGCAACGTTACCACGTTTTGACCCCGAAGGTGCGGGCGCCGATCCATCCGCGTGGTGCTCTCATGCTGATTTGATTTTGAAAGACCACCCGATGCAAGATAGTGCGTTACTTTCCGCTCTAAATCGCGCCCTAAGGGGTCCTGCTGCGCATTGGCTTTCATAAATGGTGCGCGGTGGAAAGCTTACCTGGCCAACGTTTAAGGAACAATTTCTTTCGCGTTTTGGTGGCAGAGAGACAGCCGCTTCGGCGTTAATAAGGATATCCAGAGAACGACCGTCGGAGGCTGAATCCCCGGGAGCGTACGGTAGTCGCCTCCGCTCCATGCTGCAGATGAAGTTGCAGGATCTAACGATGCCCGAAGTGATCAATGCCCTCGCCCTTTATATACTGAGTTCACAAGATCGACGCTTTCGGCGACTAACGCTCGCGAATAATATCAGGACGGAGGACCAATTTCATGATGAAATGAGGATTCTCCCTTACAACGATCAGCCGACATTTTCGCCAAGAAATTCACTAACGGAACCTGAAGCTAAACGAAGCAGGCTATCAGTTCCTCGGATTAAGTGCTACCGCTGTGGTGCTCTCGGACATAGGAGAACGGAGTGTCGCCTGCAAATACAAACGGGGAAGGAGCAGGATATACGAAACCCGAAGGAAAAACGACCAGCCGCATCGTCGAAGGTGACCTGCTTCAAATGCCACGAGGAGGGACATATCGCGCCTAATTGCCCATCATCGCGGAAAAGAGACTAACCATTGACGAACGCCGGATCGACTCCTGTGTAGTGGAAGCTCCGGCTGGTAGATTAAGCCATCTGGGTGAGTCGTATCCATTTTACTTTGATTCTGGGGCCGAGTGTTCGTTAATCAAAGAGTCCCTAGCCTCGAAATTTTCGGGTAAAAGAATAACCGATGTGGTAGTGATGCGAGGGATCGGGAATACTTGTATTAAGAGTACACTTCAGATTTTGTCCACTGTTTGTATTAACGGTCTTACATTGGAGATAGTTTTTCATGTCCTTGCCGACGATTACCTAAAATACGATATCATGATTGGTCGCGAGATTTTGAGCCAGGGATTCGACGTAAATATCACGCAAAATAGCCTCGTTATTTGTAAAACAAAGGTCGTTAACGCTTGTGGTAAAGTCGCGGAAGATGCGGTCAACATTAACGAGGTTGACACTGATGTGATCGGTAACGACAGAGATCGATTAATCTCTGTTCTCGAAAAATTTAAAGAATCATTCATTACGGGTTTCCCGCGTACTCGCGTCAATACGGGTCAGTTGGAAATACGGCTAATTGATCCCAACGTCACTGTGCAGAGAAGCCCTTACAGGCTTAGCGAGGAAGAGCGAAGAATAGTACGCGAGAGAATAGACGAATTAATGAAAGCACAAATCGTAAAACCTAGTAATTCGCCGTTCGCGAGCCCTATGATACTCGTGAAGAAGAAGGACGGCTCAGACAGATTGTGTGTAGACTTTCGAGCGCTGAATAAAAATACGGTCGCGGATCGGTATCCCTTACCCCTTATTGCTGACCAAATCGCGAGATTGCAGAGTGCGAGATACTTCATTAGCCTGGACATGGCTAGCGGATTTCACCAGATCCCCATTCATCCTAACTCGACGGAATATACTGCGTTCGTTACCCCCGACGGTCAATACGAATACGTGACGATGCCGTTTGGGTTGAAAAATGCACCAGCCGTTTTCCAGAGAGCCATTTTCAAGGCCTTAGGCGACCTCGCTTATTCGTATGTCATTGTTTATTTGGACGACGTTCTAATAATCGCCGACTCAATAGATCAAGCTCTAGAAAGGTTGCACATTGTACTAAACACTCTCGTAAACGCCGGATTTTCTTTCAATTTCGCTAAATGTTCTTTTCTGAAAACGTCGGTACTTTATTTGGGATATGTAATTCGTAACGGAGAAGTTCGTCCAAACCCGGGAAAAATACAAGCTTTGAATTCTTTACCTGCACCGTCGACTGTCACACAGCTTAGGCAGTTCATAGGTTTGGCCTCTTACTTCCGAAAATTTATTCCTAAATTTTCACAAGTGATGAAACCCTTGTACGCACTCACTTCTAGTAACAAGCACATAACTTGGACGGACAGGCACGAAAAGATAAGACAACAGATAATTTCCGTTCTGACCGACGCGCCGGTGTTAATGATATTTGATCCCAATCGTCCCATAGAGCTACATACCGACGCTAGTTCGGAGGGGTATGGAGCTATTTTAATGCACAAAGTCGAAAAGGAAAACAGAGTCATCGAATATTATAGTAAAAGAACCAGTCCCGCGGAATCTAGGTATCATTCGTACGAACTGGAGACACTAGCAGTAGTAAGCGCCGTCAAGCATTTCCGACACTACTTACATGGACGGAAATTCTTAGTAGTTACCGACTGTAATTCCTTGAAAGCCTCCAGCAACAAAGTAAACTTAAACGACCGGGTTTATAGGTGGTGGGCTTATTTGCAAACATTCGATTTTGACATCATGTATCGAGAGGGTAAACGAATGGCCCACGTAGATTTCTTTTCGCGAAACCCCGTAGACTTGAATCGCCGTACGATAGACAAGGTCGCAGAGAAAGAGATTAATCTGGCCGAGATCTCCGAAGATTGGCTATTAGCGGAACAACGTCGCGATCCGCAAATCTCCGAAATCGTTAATAAATTACAGAACGAAGAGCTCGCGGAAGATATCGCGAATACCTACGAACTGCGATCCGGTACACTTTACCGTAAAATACAACGAAAGGGCAGAACCCTTTGCTTACCCATTGTTCCGAGAGGTTTTAGATGGTCCGTCATCAACCATGTGCATCAGTCAATTATGCACTTAGGATGGGATAAAACGCTCGAGAAGCTCTATGAGTATTATTGGTTCGAGGGAATGGCGAAGTATGTTCGCAAATTTGTCGAGAACTGCCATGCTTGTAGAGTTTCGAAGGCTAGTTCAGGTAAAATACAGGCTGAACTGCATCCTATACCTAAGACCGGCATACCGTGGCATACGGTGCACATGGACATAACGGGCAAGCTGAGTGGCAAGAATGACTCAAAAGAGTATGTCGTCGTCTTGATCGATGCCTTTACGAAATTCGTGCACTTACATCACACACGCAAATTGGATTCGCTTAGCGTTATCAAGGCACTTAAGTCCGCCGTGTTTTTGTTCGGTAGTCCCTGTCGGGTAATAGCAGATCAGGGTAGATGTTTCACGGGCCGGGAATTTCAAGAATTCTGTGCAAGCAAACAAATCAAAGTTCATTTGATCGCGACCGGTGCAAGTAGGGCCAATGGGCAAGTAGAACGTGTTATGAGCACGTTAAAAAATATGTTCACAACGGTAGAAACGACCGGGCGTTCATGGCAAGACGCGATCGGGGAGATGCAATTGGCTTTGAATTGCACCATCAACCGCGTAACCAAATCGAGTCCTTTAGAGTTATTGATTGGTAGAGCAGCAAGACCGTATGACTTATTACTACCTGATAACATCGAGGAAAAAGAAATAGATATCTCCAGTGTAAGACAACAGGCAATAAAAGAGATGGAAACTAGTGCTAGGTATGACAAAGAGAGATTCGATAAAACCAAAGCTAAAGTAGTTAGGTTTAATCCCGGTGATTTGGTACTACGCCAAAATGAAGAAAGGAACCAGACAAAATTGGATCCAAAATTCAGGGGTCCGTTTGTAATATCGGAGGTCCTGGAAGGAGACCGATATACCTTGAAAACACTGGATGGGAAAAGGTCATACAAGTACAGTCATGACAGGTTAAGGAAAATGCCGGATAGTTGCATTCCTGCGGAGTTGGATGTCTGTTGTGATGACGAGGACAGTGACCATGGCGATGTGAGTACCCCGATCCCAGAGGATCGTAGAATTATATGAGCCCAGGTGCGGCCATGGGATGGAGTTCAGTGCGGTCAGGCACTGGAAGTGACGATGTCATGAAGCTGGGAGCCGGTTTAGTACCGACAGCGACAATGTCACGAGGTTGGAGCTGGTCTAGTACCGACAGCGACAATGTCACGGATTTGGAGCTGGTCTAGTACCGACAGCGACGATGTCACGAAGCTGGAGCTGGTCTAGTACCGACAGTGACAATGTCATGAGGCTGGAGGCGGTCTAGTGTTGACAGCGATTGTGTTACGAGGCTGGTTATGTAACGAACTTTGAGAGTATGTGCGATTCGAAGGATGAGACCCATTTGGGTGTGAAATCGAGAATGGTCTGTCATGTCATTACGACCCGACTGAAAGCACGCAGAATGCAACTGGCACTTTGAATGCCAATCACAATGATACTAATCCTGTTTCCTTTTGTTTTGTTGACGAAGGTACACCCGAGGACGTGTGATAGTCAGGATGGCCGTGTCGGAGATGAAAGGAAAGCCGAAGCCTTTCCTTGGAAATCTTGGGAACATCCTCTAGTACCTTAGCCTAGATTTTATTATAGTTGTAATTGCTTAAGATTTGTAATAAGCGAGATTGGGTTCGAGGTGACAATAGGTCGCTGAACGTAGCCACGGTCACGGGATGGATGTTTTATCTAACGGAGGTCTGGAGTGGTTGTATGTGTTTTCCGAGAAATGTGGTTGTGGCGGCATGCGGCCTCGAGAGCGGGCCTAGCCACGTGTGATGTTGCCTCGGAGGTGCCGATGCAATGGGACATACATTGTATTAGTAATCAAAACTCCAGGCAGAAACTGCCTAGCAACGGCGTTTGGAACTTTCTCGATGCTTCCAACGAGTGTGCCTAGCAACGGCGTTTGGAACCTTCTCGATGCTTCCAAACGGGTATAGAAAACAAAATGCAATCGTACAGGGAGAAAAATCTCCACGAGGCTGGCATTCTTGCGATTGCCTTGGAGAGTGATACATCGAGCATTTTCGACGATCGCATTTGCGTCTAAGTTAGTTTCGCTTAGTAAGGAGTTATCCCGGTGACCGTGGATTCGTTTGAACTCAAACATTGCTAATAGTATTATTTAATTTAATTATTCGTAGATCATTCATCGTACATCATTAGGCTGAGTGTTTGTTAGACTTATTATTAGTTGTACTTATTATTTGTTAAGCTTAGTGATAGACCTGTATACACGTGTAAATAAAATCTCGGCTTTGTGAAACGATGGCTAGTCCACATGAAGAGTCGTCGCGCGCCCAAAATTCGAATCGTGATCCGACATATATTTATTTTTACGTTCGACTTCTTCTTCTCTTTTAGTTTCACTGTAACAGGTTGCCGTTAGAACCGAAACTCAATTCATTTACTACGATGGATTCTGTTACCACGATTTCCTTGCCTTTTGAGTTTAATAATCGAGGATGATTCTAACGATCCTCTCTGTGTGGGACTCGTGTGGTTTCGCAAGCCTTGCCCAAAGACGGATAGTATTTTACCAACAGTGGGAGGAGGAATGCGAAGATCGACAGGTGTTTTTGATAATCGAAAACAGTGTTTGCAGAAGCCAACACAGCGAACGATCCTTTGTTTAAAGTTTAAACAATGATTCTATCTTCGAAACCGTTCACGAAAATAAAACGAGATCGATGATAAGAAGTTCTAATTCGATTCTCAAGGGCAACGAAATTATCAGAGAAGAAGGAAATTCTCAAAATTAATTCTCTTACCTTGAGGAGTAGGCGCTGTCTGGCGCCATTTACCTCAGCTGCTCCGTTGGTCGTCGAAGTTTTTGTTGGGTTTATTACTTGAACTCGAATATAGTTTACTATCCACGTTTACTTTATTTATCTATTTCGATACGGACAGAACAATTTACTGACTAGATTAATACCGCAATTACAATGCGCGCTCAAGGATAAAATTTTCTTTTTCCTTGGTCGCGGCTCTCTTTTCTTGACCGAAAAACTAAAGACCCCGAAGCGCAAAATACTATACAAAATTTCTAAAGGTGAGCGCAATAACGAACGTAGTAACGAAATAATTAACAAAGAGTGAACAAAATAATTTTAAACCGTAATAACGAAGATCGCAATAATAATGAACAAAGAATAGTGTAATAAGAATATTCACCAGGATGATAATGATAATCGATAATTGGTGAGTATAATAACGATAATGTTAGTGCGTGAGCAACGTAATAAGAATGTTCACCGGAATAATAATGTTAATCGCTAAATGATGATTATCGTTGTAGTCCGTGCTCTACGTTGCTTTGCTTATTTATAATGCCATCCCCCACGGGGTGGTGGTCCGCTGGGGGTACGCTTCCGTGGGAATCGGGATGTTGCAGTTTGGGCTTCTTGGAATCGTACGTGACAAAATGTAAATTCCGTATTTCGACTTAGTTTCTATCAGTCCTGTGTTTCTGCTGAGCTAGCGTCTAGGAGATTTGAAGCATTCCACGCTGATCTAGTCCGTTCCGCGAGAAACTTCCACGTGCTGTACCGTGGGAATTACCGGTGTTTCTTCGGCGCGTGGAAGGGCTGGTGGCTGCAGCATCATTATCATTTTAAAGTTTGCTCGGGCAACACGCGCAACTCCGCTGCTCTCCCATAACAAAGACCTCCTCCTTCGAATTGTTTTGCGTAAGTTTGGATGTTTGCATATTAAGATTGTTTTGTGATTTTGATTGTTTTTCCCTTTTTTGCTATTTCCTTGGGCTTCGGTGATCGACGTTCGAACCATGTTTGCTGAGTCGTTTCTATCAGAGGTTCCTTTCCAGACTTCCCTGGTACGTATTTAGTCTTATTTTTAGTTCGTTTGGTTCGTCCTGTTTCGTTTTATTTAAAATATACCGTGTTGTTTCCAGCCCAAGCGAAAGAGGGATTCCGAAGAGGTTTTGGAGGCGCATCTTCGTCACCATGCTTCTGGGAGAAAGGGAATTTCCCCTGTTGTGCGCTATTGGTGTATGTGTGAGTTCAGCGAACTTTATCCCGGAGCTCCTTGCTTCGATTTTGATTTATTGTAGCTGCCTCAATTTTGTTGGTTCGCTGTTTTGATGTTCCTTATTATTATTAATTTTGTGTTCAATATGTGTATATATATATATATATATATATTTTTTTTTTTAGTCTGATAGTGTTAGGTTATCTATTTTACATTTGTTAATTTTTTAATTTTATATTTCCCCCCTTTTATTTAAATATATATATATATTTTTATATTTGTAGTTGCCCATAAAATTTATTAAAGAAAAGTGTTAACAATGTGTTTTCATGATTTGTTTCTCGCGCCTGACTTCCATTAATCCCTAATATTCCTGTCGCCATGACGCGTGTAAATCCAACATGGCCGCTCATAAATGTCATCAGTAAAGTTTTTAGTGACGGGTCTTTAGTTTTGTTTGATATCGAAGTAATTTTCGTCTGTCGCTCGTTTTTTTCCTTATTCTACCGCGCTCGTTTTTTCCTTATTCTACCGCAATTAGAAAATTTATTTATTAATATTATTAAATAGTATAACTCGTGTGAATATACGTATATATATATATATGTTTATGTTGTGTGTCACTTCAGTATAGCTAATGTTTTGTAATTCTTCGATTGCATTATTTATTGTTTCGAGTAGTTTATTTCATAGAGTATTCGATAATATAAAACATATGCACTCACACATACATACATACATACATATATATATATATATATATATACGTATATACATACATACATACATATATATATATATATATATATACGTATTTATATGCATATCTCTCTTGCCCATATAGTGTTCATACGAAATGAAATGTTAATTATTTATTTTATATTAATTTCTTTTAATAAGATAGAACACACACACGCACGCGTATATATGTATATATTTCTGGCAAAGTGATTTTCATTCAGATTCTTTAGTGATATAGTGTTGTGTATTTGAGGTTATGTGTCAATCATTTGATTTCATATATACATATATATCTTGTAGTGTGACAACATAGTATTGAAGGTTTTGTTTCTAGATTATTGTGCGTTTAGTGTGTGTTTACATATTTGTGTTTGATGATAGAATTTCTGTATGCAATTACTCAGGCCGTTGCGGTGTTAATTACTTTGAGCGTTTGGGCTATCGACAGGTTGTCGCTTAGTCCCAAGTGTTGCGTTGTGTGTTCTATTTCTTTTGTAGGTTATTAATAGTAGTTTTAGTTTAGAAAAATAAATTATTTATATGTTTATATAGGGACATGCATGTTTCATAATGTAATTCTTATATTATAATGCTCTACCGGCATGTAGGCTAGTTTTAAGTATGTATTTTAGATTGTAGAATGCACATAGATTAGTAGTAGTTTAGAATATAAATTTTTATAAGTTTGTATAGAGACATGCATGTTTCGTAATGTAATTCTTATATTATAATTCTTTACCGGAACGTAGGCTTGTTTCAAATATGTATCTGTTTAATAGAATGCGCACACATATATATATGTTTCTGACAATGTAACTTTTATTTCTTTAATAATACAATATTGTATGTATTAGTTTTTAACTTTGTATATACTTATATTTCATAAATTGATAATATTGTATTTATTGCATAGTATTATAAGCGCTAAGTCTAATATTTACTAATTTATTACGTGCCTAGCATATATGTTTATACTTATATGTAACTCTTCAAGTTGATTGATTAAAATATATTTATATATACTCGTATTTCTGGCGTTTCAATTATTTCCCTTTCCGTAGTTATTCTTATTTCCTGGTTTATTTGTTTGGTTCGTAACTCGTTCAATCCGTTAGCTGGTTTCATTTATTTTATTTTATTTTATACTGATTGGATTTATTAGTCGCCCCTCACTTGTTAATCCTTCCTTTAGTTTCGCGGCGCCGTGTGTTCGTTTGTGTATTCAAATCTTTATTCGCGCGTTTTGTATAGAATAGTTTTCTTGTTCTCGTTACGGCGCGTGCGGAGCGCGGGACGTGACACCCCCGCCCTTGGAGTTCAAATTTCCAAAGGAAATTTGACTGATGGTGTCTCTGAGTTCGCTCAAGGCGGATGTAGATGGCGTTGGTTGTTGAGTGACTACTGGTGTTATCGATATTCCTCTAGGTTGCGCCGTTTGATCATCGATATTTCGTTTTCCTTTGAGGTATAGTAGCAGGTGGGTAACTGAGCCGCATATTGCTCCTAATAGGGCGATTCCACATCCGTAAGTTTCACGTAACTGGTATCCGTGTATGGCTATATCTATTATCGTCTTGATTAATTTAAATATTACAAGTATTCCAAATATTGCTGCACTGGCAGTTCCAAATTCCATAAAACCATTCCATAAGCTTGATACGGTATTTTTTGCTATTGTCGTTAATGTGTTTTCGTCCATTATTCCCAGAATGTTTACTGTTCTAGGGACGATTGTTTTTCCTGTTGCTCCTCTGGCCAATGTGTTCAAAACTGCAGATTTTTCTGCCGGGAACATGACGTGGTCCCGAAGTGCGTCGAGGTCCTTTTGGGTGTATATTCCGCTCGTGGCCAACGACGGTGGTGCTGAATATTGCCACGTTTGACGTACGTCCGGGCGGAGTTCCTGTGGTGCGATTCCCTTGCCAAACGGGTAGCTCCGAGTAGCATTTTGTTGTATGTCGTACTTTTACTTGTACCGGAATGCATTTGACTATATGGACCGCTTCTCCTGCGATCAGAGCCATGTGTCCTGGGTTTTGGTTATGGTGTATGCAAATTCGTCGGGCGGTAAGTTTGCCAAGCTTAAAGCGTTCTCTATTAGTTTCTTCTGTGTGGTGCGTCTTTGTGTCGGTATATCATGGTATAATGTTGTCATTTGTCATTTTACTTTCGAGTTTATTAGAAATAAGAATAACCTTTTATTATTATTAATATATATATATAGAAAAAGAAAATTTTTATATTTATATGTATTTTTTTCTCTTTTTTTTTCTTATTGTTAAAACCTTTGTTTTATTTTAGGTTTTACGTACATGTTATCAGTGAAAATAAATATTATGAATGCTACCTGGGTTATAATTATATACATATATGCATACGTATTGGTAAGTAATATAGATGAGATTTGTTTTATCGTTATAAATATATAAGTATACATTATCAATAGGAATAGATATTACAATTATAGCTTGCCTTTGAATATATATGTATATATATATATGTGCGTGTAATGGTAAATATGACGACTTATTTTACGAGTCACTTGCATTATCAATGGAAGTGAGTGTTATAAATATCGCCTACTTTACAACATGCGTGTATATATATTGGTAAACATAAGTGAAAATTATATGTATAGTTATAGATGTTGTTTGTTTACAGATGGATAGCAAAAGTATTTGGTTTCGTGAGTGGCGTACAGGTGCTTTACAGTTCTACGGTGCGGATTGCTATTCCTTGAACTAAAAAAAATTTCTTTCGAGATGAGTCTGATTATTGTAAACGATCGTACATGGGAGAATTTTCTGCAGAGATTCGAAATGCTCTCTGGATTCCTCGTGAAATGTCTGGACAACACCTACATGTTCTTCCATCCTTCGTTCAGAGAATGGTTGATGAATTCGCTATCAGTTCTGTACACACATACAAAAATAGTTAATATATATATATATATATATTATATCTTTTTTTATATATATATATGTTTCATTCGGACCTGTTCCTTGTATGAATACTGTATCTCTGTATATAATATAATATATATATAATATGTTATGATTATGTTAGTTGTTATTTATTATATATATTTTCCTTAACTCTCTCCCCCTTTTTTTTCTTGTTTTTTTTTATTAGTACCTAACATTGCTATTATGATGCTGTATTACAATGTATTGGCTATTATTTGTGATGAGGTGCGTATGTGTGGGGTACGCGCGACGAATTTTTCAACATGGTCGCTTGCGTGTATCGTTGGTTTAATGTCAACAGTAGCGTGTTGTTGAAATAGCTAATTAATTGTTAATTACTATAATTTTTATTTAGTAGTGTTTCTGTAATATTGTTTTGTGTATTATGATATTGTGTGTGTCAATACCGTGTGTTACTTAAATGTGATAGCATGGATTGTGTTGTTACCGGAATTCAATAGTCATTGTTTTGATTATACACGACTCGCATTTATATAAGTCTTGTTTAATTTAGTTAATGTTTTTTGTGTATTGTGTTACCAGATATTTTGTGTAGCGTAACTTTATTCTTTTGCACCGAGTTCGGTCATGTTGTTAATATTTAGTTAGTCTATCTTGATTAATTTCTAACCTATTCCTGTGTTTATTAACCTTTCTTATTTTTCCTATTAATTCATTATTGCATGTACTTGCTATCTGCTATTATTTTGTGTATGATATGAGTTAGTTCCCTTATTAGTGATTAAAATCTACTTGTTAGATTAACATTGTCTGTAATTCTTCAGGTTCTACTCTTTCGATGCTGCATCACTTACCTAGAGCATTCCCACAACATCATCTGATTGTTCGATATGCCTTAAATACTTACTACGGTTGTCTTCAATCGTCTTATATCTGTAGCCATAAAGGTACTGTTTAGTTTATTTAATTTAATATGTGTATAAGGCATTGTGTGTGCGACCGCTATTGTGCATTACAAAATCCGCTTCTACATGTTAGATATAATAATATAACAATACTACGTAGATTAATACATAATAAAATATCCTTTTACTTTCAATTAATCTATCTTAATTATTTTCTAACCTCTTTCTACACTTATCAGCTACTTTATTTCTTCTTGTTAATCTGCAAAATTCATGCATGTACACTTCTTTGTCTGGTGATTAATTGTTCACGAGGTAAGTTGCACCTTCACCGTTTTAGTTATTCGTTGAACTAACACGTTTCACATTCAAACAGTAATCGGAGCACTCGTAATAAACTTCTTTTCCTTTTCAGGGTTCCGCTATCTGTGTTGTTCGACGAACAGTGGCATGCTTCCACAGTATTGTTATGACATTTAGTACTGTTGTAACTTGCATTAAGGCAGTTGAAGTTAATTTGTTCATTTATTCTTCAGCTGGCTGTTGTACATGGTGTTCCGCAAACAGGGAGCCATAACCTATTTTGCACGTAGACCTTCTTGTATGATGATTACTTGTTTACAAGGTAACTTTCACTTCCACTCTTTTAATTATTTATTGAATCGACACGTTGTATATTCAAACAATAATTGGAGTACACATAATAATTTTCCCTTTTTTTCTTTTTAGGTTTTCGCTATCTGTATTATTCGACGAACAGTGTCACACCTCTTTTTGATTTATCCATAATATAGTTATAACATTTAGTCATCTTGTATTTTTCACTGAGACAATTGAAACTAATTTATTCACTTATTTTAGGTAGCTGTCATACATTGTGTTCCACGAACAACAATCCATAACTTATACTTGCACGTACACTTTCCTGTATGTGGATCACTTGTTCACAAGGTAACTTTCACCTTCGCTAGTTAATTGTTCATTGAGTTAACACGTTTTATATTTAAGCAATAATTGAAACACGTATAATAATTTTCCTTTTTCCTTTTAGGTGTTCGGTATCTGCGTTATTCGACGAACAGCACTATAACATATACTAACGCACTACGTTGCCCACTGAAATCGCTTTATTCATTGCTTATTTCGGTTATGCGCTAGTTTTAACTTGTTTAAGTGCACCGTTCGCGGAATCCCTTTTACTTCGATCTTGACGTTTTGGTTCTGCAAGATTTCTAGCACTTTGTATGGTCCAGTATATTGATCGGAGAATTTTCCTTTACTGGTTTCTTTTAGTAAATATATCGAATCTCCTATTTTAAAATCTTGGGGGTTGATTCGTCGGTCGTAATATTCCTTTGATCTTAGTTTGGATTTTATCAAATTTTCCCTTGCCATTCGTTGTACGGTGTTAATTTTATCAAACAGATCTTCGAGATATTCTACGTAAGTTGGTTCCATGTTTTCTTCGATTATTACTTCACCAGTAGGTTCTCTGGCTAGATGTCCAAAAACTGATTCGTGCGGGGAGAATTTCGTTCCTTCGTGTATAGAGGTATTATAGGAAAACATAGCTAATTCTACCCATTCGTCCCAATTTCTGGAATTTTCAATGTATAATTTGAGATATTCTATCAGCACGTGGTGAGATCTTTCAATTGAACCGTTACTTTGTGGATGATATGCCGTCGTGGTATATTGTTTGATGCGGAATCTCTTTGCTACTTTCTTCATTAGTGAGGATGTAAAGTTCGTTCCTTGATCAGTGAGAATACCTCTCGGTGACCCGAAACGATAAATAAATCGCTTTATAAAAGTGTCCGCTATCTCGGCTGAAGAGATTCCTCCTAGTAGAATCCCAATTGAGTATTTTGTTAATAGGTCTTGGATAGTTAATATGTATTCGTTTCCTCTTTGGGTTTTTGGTAATGGACCTACAATATCCATACTAACCTTATCGAACGCTTTACCTGGTGCGTCTGTAAGTACCATTGGTTGCTTTGCTTTTATTCTTGTGAGTTTCTTCAATTGACATTCCTTACATGTTCTTACGTAATCTTGAATTTCCTTTTTCATATTTTCCCAATAGTAATGTTGTCGTATTCTTTGATAAGTTTTTGTTATTCCTTTGTATCCTGCTACGCTTGATTCATGTTTTTCTCGTATTATGTTGTTCTGCGCTTCCACAGGTGGGGTAATTACTTCCCCAGTGCAAATGGTGATGGTTAAGGTTTTTTCCATAAATATTTCCTTTAATTTTCTGATTGTATTTCGCCAGGGTATTTCCTCCAAGTTTCCTTTGCTAATGCTGAACGAAGTTAACTGTTTTTCATTTACTACGTCTAATAGAGATCTTAGCGAGTTTAATAAATTTTCTGGTGTTATTGGAATATTTCTATTTTCCTTTATCGGTAGGGATACAATGTATTTTCCAGAATCGTAATTCAATCTTGCTTTTTCTAACATTAAATCTTCATAACGAGGCAATTTTCCCGTTTCCTTCATTTCTAAGGCTCCTTTATCTATCGGGTTGCCATGTATATCTATAAATACTACCTTATGGTCATTATCGTAGGTCTCGTGTCCTTTTCTCGTTGTTGAATTAGTTCTGGAATTACAGTGGAGGTCTCTTTTTCGCTTGTTGTATTCGTGTCCTCCTTTTCTCGATTGGTTATTTCTCTATCTGTACTTACATCGATTTCTGCTAATGCTTGGTCTAAATATTTTATGGGAGTTTCTTCTATTGTAAAATGTTTTCGGGTAAAACCCTTTCCTTGATTTTTAGAATCACTGGATTGAGGCAAGACATGTGGTTTAGCTTCGAATATGGGAGAGTCTTCGGTTGTCGTATCCAGTTTGAATCTTTTTGAGACATGCGTATCCTTTTCTTGTTGTTGAGTTAGTTCTGGAATTATGGCGGAGGGTTCTTCCTCGCCTGTTGTGTCCATGCGCCTTTTTCCTTGATCGGTTATTTCTCTATTTGTGTTTACATCGAGCTCGGTTAGTGCTTCGTCAGAATACT